>NW_008609278.1:0-82329 GCF_000691845.1 Merops nubicus
GGCTGTAAGGTGGGGTCGGCGCCAGCAGCGTGCAGGTAGAGTTTCGAAAATTCCGTCTTTTCACTTAGAAACCACCTATTTTTTTAAGAGGGCGGCGTGCAGTCTGAAAAGGTAAGTGATTAATTAATCTATCGTGTGCAAATCACGCGCTGCGAGAATTCAGATCCATCCCTTTAAGCACCCGGGGAGGGTGTGAGAAGGTGTTTTCCTTGCAGAATGGCCCCGTCTTTCCAGGGGCTGCGCCGCAGGTAGCGCACACCTGAGCCAAACACACACCGCCCGCCGCCGCTGCTGCTGGAGGGCTGGGGGAAAACAGGGGTTAAACACCCTCCCTCTCCTGCCTCCCATAGGGTGAGTAAGGAGTGTGGAGTCTAATGACACACAGTATGTTTCTGTTACAGGCGTGGGTTGATTGTTGGGGGCTAAAATGTAAAAAAGACATGAGAGATGATGAGGCAGACAGCTTCTCTAGATGTGTGTTTTGCAAGGAAAAGACAGATTCCCATCCCCGTTTGCATGGGGAAGTTGAGGAGTGTGTGTTGGGCGGTAGGCTGGGTTAGAGAATGATGCATCAATGTGGATTTTAGGCTTTTATACAGGTGAAGATAGCATAAGGAAATGGAATATGTGGAGAAATTAAATTATGAAGGTTAATTAGCGCTGCTGGGGAGAGTAGTGTAGCCACGATGTACTGAATGAAGGCAGATTGGTGGTGGATTGGGAGAGGAACAAGAAGAAATACAGCGAACGTGCCGTAGAGAACAGCAGCATGGCCATGAAAACCTGCTTGCAGTGTTTCTCAGGTTGGAGCTGGGAATAATCTCTTCAAAATGCTAAAGGTTGGGTGTTGTCTGTCTTTATTATATAATCCTCAGAACTTAAATACCAAACCTGCAACTGAAAACATCCATCCTAATGGGTGAATTAAAAAGAAGAGAAAGCAGCTAGCTCAATAAGCCCTTTTTGGTGAGAACATTGAAGAGAATTTGCTAGCTACAGTCACATGAGGCTTTATCAGAGTGGTGAGAGACACCTCAGATCATGGATACTTTGTGTAGAGACATGTTTATCTAGAAAATGTGTGATGAATGTGCAGCTGAATTAGGAAAGTACAATATATTGCCATGTACCATAATCAAAATCCCAATTTTTTTGGCTCTGTGAACAAACTATAGGGGGAAAAAAAAAGAGGTAGTGCTTAGGCAAAGACTTTCTTGAACCATTTGAGGTCTGTGGCCATTATTACTCTGGGGCTTCTAAAAATAATAAACTACATAAAGAGTTGTGCTTCTTTTTTGGTAGTAACTCTTACTAAGTGCATTGTAAATTCCGAAGACTCTGTACCCCAAACTTGCCACCAGCTTCATGTGAGTGGGGAGGAGTGGTGGGGCCGTGTCCTGCCTGGACCCCGACGGTGGGCACAGGGTGTTGAAGTACAGTCACACACAGAGTTAGACTGGTAATTACAACGTGAATTACTGGTGACATACTCAGTGTAAACTGGGTGACTGATGCCATTTTACAAAATAAACTCCTTATCAATGTTGATTGAGTTGTAGCAATTCCTGTCTTGTTCTCCTCTCTCTTTTCCATTGGTTTTCCCGTGATCCTACACGAGCTTGTGGGTTTTTTTTAGATTGAAAAGCATATTCTAAACTAAAACATCTTCTGAGATACCTAACAATTACCTTTTAACATTTCAGAGTGCATACACTAGATTCACTCTCAATTAAATCTTTAGAATAAAGTCTTCTCTATATTGATGTTGAGAAATCCATGGGCATACCCGTTATGTGCAGTAAAGTTTTAAAAGATTAATTTTTTTAATGCAGCATTAGAGACAAGGGTGCCTGAACTTTGTGCTTGTAAATTCTCATTTATTAATATGCCCATAAATGCAAACTTTATAAGGCCCAAATATGCATCACACACAGTATTACAAACCATGTACACAGAGTTCTGCAGCTTTTGGCTTATAGAAATATATTTACAGAAGAACACTTCATCTGCAAGGCCTTCTTTGGTGTGCTTATGACACCTTTAAGTTTTATTAGTATGGAGTCTTACATTTTCTTTAATTTCAGGATGCTTGTTAAAATTGGTAAGACCAAATCTTACTTTTTATTAGGTCGCAAAAGGAAACAATTAAGGTGGCAGCTAGAAAACACTAAAACAGCCCTCTGGTACCTTAGAAAAGAATAAGTAACCTGTAACTCTCCCAACTTGGTGCATGGTTCATCACATTAAAACAAGAGGAGGAACGTACTTTTTTTTTTTAATCTAAGTTTGCCTTTTCTGGAGGTGGTTAAACCAAGAATCTAGGAACACCTGTAGTTCCACATTGTGAAATATTTAAAAAAAAATCTTTTGCTTTAGATTGTTAAAAAAAAATCCTGATTTTTTTAAATCTTTTTGATGTGTAAAGCTATGAACATAGACATTGATTCTTTTTCTTTATATTTTTGAGAGAAAATTTTCTTTAGAGCAGGATGATTTCCTTTGACGTGTGGCCAAGCAAATGGCTCCAAGGGCAATTTCTCAATGAGATGAAGCCAATTTTTAAGAATTGGTTTAAAATTGATGCCCTCTTGTCCCTGTTGTCCCACCCGCAGTGGTGTGGCCTTGCAGCCCTCTCTCTTGTACCAAGTTAAAGGGTGTCTGAAAACTATTTTTGCAGAGTTCATTGCGAGATGGATCAATAAACTGAACTTAACCTGTTGAACATGAGGGTGACAGGAGGAAGATGCAGGAGCATGAAATAAAATGTCTGGATCTGTCCTTGGGATGAGTGATGCCAATTGTGAATTCATGCCTGCAGTACTTGCTTCAGACCTTAAAATGGTGGTTTTTGGTGTGACTTCCAGTGAGGGTACGTTTTGTTTATGCTTAGTACTACACAAAGGATACTCAGAGTCTTCCAGCCTTACTTATGTCACTGATTATAATCCCTGTGGTCAGCCTGATCAGTAATTTCAGGTTGTCTTGCACTCTACTTCCAATATAATAAATACGTGCCAACCTCTAGGAACATTTTTCAGCCCTCATAGATGAAAAAGCTGTGGGGCTGTGCAGGATGTAGGGAGGTTACCGTGGACTTTGGTGAGAGCAGAGCTGAGCCCACGGGTTGTTTCCGACCCTGGTGATCTGAAGTCTTCATCTTGGAATGCCACATTAATTTTAACTTCAGGGTAGAGACTATGCCTGTTGCATTCACTGGAGATAAATTAGTGTTTAAAGCTCACTGCATCTGCAAATATTTGCAGCAGTGGAGTGAACTAGATCATTCATCTCTGGTTTATTTGCCAGTTGGATTTTATGACCTTTAAAATCCAAATTCTAGTAAAGTTACTTAGAAGTATTTCAGTCCCATTATTTTATGGGACTGAGATGCAGTTGTTTGTTTTACATGCATTTAAGATGTAATTACTTTAAATGCAAACCCTATGTTAAGTAGAGAAGATAGTGGCTTGTTTTGGGTACTTGCATTAAGGAGGAGGAAATTGGGAATTTGGAGCCCAGTCTTGGAAGTTATCCCTTGTGAAGCTGCCCCATCTGATGGGGTTGGCTGAGGTTCTCCTTAAGTGGCCTATGATGAAAGGATCTAGTTTCATGATGAGGATGATGGACAAATTGCAGTGGAATTTAACTTGCTGTCCTAGTGTGGAATTGGCTGTGGGGTTCTGATGGGAGAGCAGAAACGGCTTTACTGCATTTCGAATAAAAACCTATGTTTTGGGAGCTGTGGTGATTGGATGTGGTGCTTCAGATCTTCAGGAAGAGAAATCTTTGAATAATCCATGAAGTTCTCTGCATAATCTGGTTTTCTTCCTGGACAGCATTTATTACTTTTCAAAATGTATCAAATAAGTGGATTTTTACAGTGATACGGAAATCTCCACCTTGAAAAATACTCTTTAAGAAAACATTAATTAATAATGATATAACATAAAAAGTATTGTGTGCTTATTTGAGTCCAGTTTGGTTTTCTGCCACATTGCATAATTGCTTGATTTCAAAAGAATTATTATTTATTCATGGTGTTTAGAAAATCCATGTAGTAGTTGGTTTTGTTTTTATTCTGCACACAGCAAACCTTGGTCTAAGTTTTACTTCCTCAGTATTTTTTCCAATTTTTTTGGTAAAGCTTTTTCTTGCTCTGAGTGGAGGACTTATTTACTAAAACTGCTCCTTTTTCAATTTAAAACTTGAGAGTGGCTTTTTTTTTTTCTTTTCCTTTCCCTCCCACCACCTCCATTGCCTCACAAAGATGAGAATTATTTATCTTTACCGAAGAAGTAAACCTAGGTAGTAATCCTTAAGAGCCAGTTTGGCAGAGGCACACACAGATGCTTGAGGAACATGCAGAATCCTGGTGAGTTCATGTTACTATTCCTATGCAGGCAAGTCTCCACATGCTGCTGCCTCTGGAGCTGGGGCCCTCATGCTGATGGGGAGTGATGTTGTGTGAGCGAAGGGATAGGGAAATAATCTGTTAGAGTGGTGTTCTCTTTTGAACTGGCATAACTAATGAAGAGGGTGATGAATCATGCATGTTGACATTTTGGCTATTACCAGTATTTGTTATTTATTTGTCCTTTATGAAAAGAACATATTGGTGACTGAAGGAGTATCTCCAGAGCAGGCTGAGAGCTCTGTGGTATGAAGGCTGGAGTTGCCGTTAATTTCCCTGCTTGGCTGGGGAGTGATTTGTTGTTAGAGATCTTTCACACTCATAATTCAGAGTCTTGGAGCCACTTGTTGCTCATTAGTTGTTCACTTGTACTTAATCAGAAAGAATAATGTAAGTGGTGTGTGTCCAAAGTGGAGATCCTGGTGTATGAATTATCCTTTCTTGCACCACGAGTAGTTCCATTCATGTTGCTCCATTTCACATAACTTCTTGAGAAGTCATCTGATCAGCATTTCTGACCTTATTATGCTGATCAAAGAGAGAGAGCTCAAAGCTGTGTTTGTTCCTGTGCTGAGCTGTAAGTGTTTGGGAACCAAAAACGTGCATCTTCCATGAGCCAAGCCTTTCCACGGCTGGGAAGGATGGAGCCAAGCTTTTTCCCTTCTCTTTCCTCAAGCTTTTTAGTCTGGAAGTTTGTGATCATTTCATTCAGAGTAGGTTGCATGTAAGACAGCAGAGATTGGGTCGTCAGGAGGAGTAATTTGTCTTTACATCCTGTTTTCCATCTTTGCTGGTTTTTTTTTGCTATTGAAATAGATGACTTGGCTTTCAGAGATCAATGATACGTTGCAGATTTCCATTTTGTAATACTTAAAACCTGAGGCTTGTATAAATACTTCACTAATGAAATTCAGCTGTATAGTGGAACAGCATCTTGTACCCTAATCTGCAGGGGCTATTCTCAAGATGAAAATATGGAATAGCTTGACAGAGCAGTTGAGGTAAAATTCCCAAGTAACAGTGTGTAGGGTAAATGTGGGGGTTTTCTCCGAGTCCCTCACTTCAATGGGGAATATTCTGGTGTCTGATTTTTACTTACGTCAGCTTTAATTGCTAATTATGGTTGAATTTTAGGTCTCAAATTTGAGATTTGTAATGATCTCATTAATGAAAGTTTTGGATACGTCAGTTCTCATTTGCAATACAAGACACACTGGCAATTTGTTATTAATTAGCGAGGGTGAGAAGAGAGATGGTTAATTTGGTGGTTTGTTTTTTTTTTTATGATAGAAAATCTTCCTGTTTACTACTTACTTTTAGGTATTGTGTGTTTTTCATTTTTTCCCTTCATGCCTGTATGGTTTCCAGGGCAGGTAGAATAATATTTTGGCAGATTGCTGCTATTTTTCTGTACTCTGATTATTTAAGTGAAATGTTTTTGTAAAGCAGTCAGTAGGAGATATCACTGCTGCAATTTATATTTTTTTTTAGATGCCTTAATGAGTGAGGGTTGTATATGTGTGAATGGTTCCCCCTCTTTTTACGTGTTCTCAGCCGGCTGTCTTCAAAATTTGAGTTTCCTTTTTAGTTTGAATGAGAAACTTGATGAACGTATTTCAAAAAGAGAAACCATCAGTGCATACGAATAATATCAAAATTAAAAACAATGTGAAATATCTTCTCAGAATGCAAGTGCGAATATTTATAGCACTTGTGGTTCCAGAAAGCAGCTGTGCATTGATTCCAATAGCTAAAAACCATTAACTGATACTCTTGAAAATGTCTTAATATCCTTAACCTGGAAACAATTGTGGCCTCTTCCATTCACTGCCAGTCACCTTGATGGTAAGCTGAGGTTCCTCGCAGGTGAATTTTCCATCCTTGAATTGCAGAGTTTTAAGCTGATTGAGCAAGATCCTGTGATCAGTGTTTTAACGGTTGGCTGAAGTGTTGGTAAGCTGCATTTGTGGGCCCTTAGGTCATGCATAGCATTTTCAGTGGGCTCCTTCTGTCTGGGTTTGGGAAACATCATTTCCAATGAAGTCAAGAAAAAAAATACAAGGAAAACTGGGAAAAAGCTGTGAGGAGAAACAACTGTGAATTGAGTAGCTTCCTGGTCAGGTGTCTAGAAGTATAAATGTTAGAGGATTTAGATTCTTTCTGTTGTTGTTAAATGGATACTGGTTTATTGCCTTTATTGTAAGGGGAAGTAAACAAACAAACAGGCTTATCTTTTATTGCTCTTTGAAGAAGTTTTACCTGTTTGTGCCATCACCCAGCTGTAGATTCCTGCTTTCTTCATCCCCCTGCTGAAAGCTGCTGGTCTCCCAGCTGTGCTGAACCAGAAGTCTGGGTGTAAGTTAAATAGAATAATCCCATTTTACTGCCTTCCTTCTGGCATCCTTGCCCAGAAATCATTTACTGGTGGTGCTGACCAGGTGGAGTTACCAGTGCTGTTCTGTCCCACCAGTCTGGCACAGCAGATTCTGATGATGCCTTTTCCCATCAGTAAAAATGAGCTTCTACCGTCTTCTCTTCCTGGGTTATGATCCCACAAAGTTAATATTTTTAATGAAGAAGTATTATTAGAAAGTAAAGGAACAACATGCAACCAGAGTGCAGGGAACAGTGAAGTGTGCATATTTCCTCTTGTCAGTTCTTTTATTTATCTCCTGAAGAACAGATGATTTTCCGTTTTGCCTTGCATCCCATTCTGTCCTTTGGGATTATTCTGCATCACGAAACAGTTTTTGGTAGTGGGGTTCCAGATAATGATTTGAAGAGGCCTAGTAGCCAGAAGATAAAGGTACACAGTGCTTTTGTAGAAAAGAGGTGCATGTTTTTAATGCTGAGAGGTGTCAACGGGAGATCCTACATGTTCTGTGTTTCACCAGGAGCTAGGGAGTCGCTGGGGGATGGCAGCATTCTGCTTGTAACTTGAGAGAAATTGGTCAAAATAATGATGTCCTTTCAGACCTGAGTCCCCTGTGTCCACTCCTGTTTCTCTAGGTTCCCCTAATAGTGTGCAGATTTTTAGCTTCATGTCTCGTCTCTCTTTCTCGGTGGTTAGTGGATGTCTGTGAACATAAGGGGTCAGCTGCTGAGTGGATAATTGGGATGGGCTCAGGCAGGCTTTCAGTCAAGGAACAGATAAACAACTTTCTATCCTTCAGAGACTGAACAGAATAGAACATGGAAGGGTTCTGAGGGAGGGAAAACCAGAGCAAAATAATGTGAGGATGGGTTTTAGAAATGTGTGATGTTTGGAGCAGAGAGCCAAAAGGAAGCATGTGTGTGTTGAACTCCTGTGAGAGGGGTACAGATGTGAGTAGATGTAGTGATGTGAGTGATCTGAATTGGTGTTTGTGATTCTCGATTTTGCTGGCTTGTCCCAAGCTTGCGGGCCACATTTTTCTTCATGTGACTTTATTTTTAAGGGTATTTGCAAAATAATAGGGGTTCAGGCAGTTACTCTGTGGGTGTAGCTGTCTGGTGCTTCATTTGTTTCTTTCCGTAGTTGCTTAAGTTGGGGTCTATTGCTAATTATCTTTTCTAGCAGCTTTTGCATTTCTAAATATCTTAGTTTATTGGCTAACGTACATTTTATGAAGGGAGAAATCTCCCATTTGCTAATTTAATGGGGATTTTCCCCTTTTATTCAAGTAAGATTTGATGAGAGGACCCCAACTCCATTTTCTGCTTTCTCACACAGTTGTTATATGAGGTACTCGGCTTCGCAGTTAGAACGTTAGTGTTGGCTTGAAGTCTTTGTGAGCAGCCTTCCACTGGCACCAGCCTGTGCTTCGTACTTGGGTGTGTGTCAAGGCATCCCTTGCTGTTTTGTCTTCAGGATTCAGTATAACAGGCACCATTAAAGAAAGGAATGCTGTTCTTTGAAGGCTGAAGCTGTAATGGAGTTACATATGCCCACCCGCTTTCTCTTCAGACTGGTAATGTTATCAATGCCTTGATTTAAAAAAGTGAAATAAAGCAAATGCAAGGCTGACAGCAGGCAGTGCTCCTCCACCTCCTCAGCAGAGGTGGAATATACCATCTGGCACCATGTGGGTAGCAGTTATCCCAAAAAGTAATAACAGTGGGAGTTCTTGCCAGTTACAAGTTGTGATCACAAGCCAAATGGTGTGGTTCTAAATTAGTGTACGTTTCCAAAGAGAAGGAGATGCAAGTGTTTATTTTTGCGAACCTGAGAAGTATTTTCAGTCACGGGGGTCTGTGCTGAGGTTTCAGTTGCGAGCGTTTGGGAGAAGGTGTGACGGGGGTAAGTCAGGGGAGTAGGGGCTGTGATGCCTGCTAGACCATCTTCTAGGCACTAAAAAAAAGCTGGCTTTTTTTGGTGTTATGTAAGCCTCAGCTTGGTTAGTACATGAAGATTGAAACTGAGGAATTAAGAGTGAATAATGGAGTGGTCTAATGATTTGATTTTGACTTTGCCAAATGGGAACTGGAAGATCTCAGTCCTTCATCCTTTGGCACTCCTGCCTGGCCTTGAACAAAGCGCTGCTACCTGCTGTATGATGATGAGAAAAGCTTTAACTAGGTGACAAATTCCCTATCTTGTTTTTAGCAGCACTTTTGATGTGGTGGCCTGTGATGCTTTTGCCTGAAAAGTTAGACAGAGCCTAATCAGAACTGCGGTGAAGAAGTGGTTAGCAAGTTGCTTAGTAACCTGGATGATAAAATTGAGAGTGTACTAGTAAAACCTGTGTGTGAGACCAGCTTTCAATGGGTCGCAAGGGTAGGAAGAAAGGATTAGATTCAAAAGGATCTTGAAACATTGGAGAGTTAAAATATGAAAAAAATTAATTTCTCAGTTTATTCTGAATAAAAAGAATGATCAGTAGTATAGATACAAGAAAACAGGAACAAGGCAAAGCTCTGTAAAATGTTCAAACTGAAAATTAAAACCCATCCTCTATGTCATTTGTATACAAGTATGCACACAGAGCAAGAGAAATTCAGAGGGAACTGTGAATTTGTGACTTCTCAGATCTGGATTCTTACTGCCATGAACATACTATGTATCAGTGTGGACAAAATGCACGTACAGATACTGGTAGGTTTTCAAAGAGGGTTTTGTTCTTTCTCAAGTTGTTTGGGTTGATGATTTAGCTACTCTTATGTCAGCATAGATTGTCTCTCTGCAGGGAGACTTTGCCATTGTCCTTCTTTATTTCCTTCCCCTGGCATAGCTCTAACTACAGGGATCCTCATAAAGTAGATGAGTTTTGCATTGGATTTGTGGATTTTTTTACTGCTTCTGCCTCTTGCGCGTGTCTGTTAAGACTCACAAATCTAGTCACTAAAGACTTGCCCCCAGCCTTCTGAGTGGGTTCACTGTTTCCGTCTTCTGTTGTTCTAGTTTTGATCTTTGACAGTGGAGATCAGCATTGAAGTTGATAGACGTATGCACAGATTTTGAAGCTAGTTCATTAATGTTATTTAGTAGGCACCTAAATATGCTTAATCTGTTTCCCAAGCTCTTGCTCTTCAGAAATATAGCTCATGGCAGAGGAGGAGGTGCTTTATTTGAAATAGTTGCATCAACTAGATATTTTTTTTTGTCAGAAATGTCATCATTCTTGTAAATCAAATCCACTGTATGTTTTTTTACGTACCTGATGTACCTTTATACTCTGTATTCTCTTATGTATCTTGCTTGCAAATAAAATTTTGCATTAAAGGAAACTATTACGACTAACGTCAAACTCCGTCATTGCCTTTGTCCTCACAGAGAGCTGTGCAGTCAGGAAAGCAGACAGGGCACTGCTAGGGGCTGGGTTTGCTGTTTTGCATGTGCTAGGGTCTTTTCTGTATCCAAGTTTTCCACTCTAGCATAGACCCTGAAAATCATAGATGCAGCTTGGTGTTCTTCATAAATGGAGGCGAATGAAAAATCACTCCCAAGTTTGGATAAAACAGTCTTTAAAGAAGGATTAGATCATATGACATAAGATTATTTAGCTATTCATCATGATCAGGAAATGGAGCAACTGTGCAAATCTTCCAAGTGATGAGCCTGTCTTTGCTGTGTTTCACATGAGTATGGTTTGGGTTTGTTTTCTTCAGTTAAAGAGTGACAGTGTATGCGGAATAAATCTTGTATTAATTATTACTCACTTAGCTGTGGATGTACTAGAGTGGAGTGTGGCACATGGGAGGGATTTGCCCTTCTCAGATGTCAGGTGCTGCCACCTGTGTCCTTGCAGCTGGTGCACATGAGTGCTTCCTGAAACAGGCTGTTTTGGACTTTGGGCAGCTTTCCGTCTGTCCTGTGAATCCCCAGGTTTCTCTGGTGGCAGTTTGCTCACAGTCTAGACGCTCCTGCGGACCTCCTGCTCAGAGCTCGTCCCGGCTGCTTCCATTCGAGGAGCCGTCTCTCTGCATTGTGTTAAGAGCTGATCCATGTGCTGCGAGCTCCGGGCACAGGAAGTCTGCTGGCAGCCGTCCTGCTCCTCCACACTCTCATTCCAGACCTCGTGGATCGTCGGGGAGAAGAAAGAAGCACGAAGCGTGACAAGTTGTCGGCTGACTGATTTCTAGATAAGTTTCGCAAGAAAATCTGAATAAATATTAATGTTAGGTGTAAGGAATGATGCCGTGCGGCTGCTCCGGTGTGAACTGCAGGGTGTGATAAAAACAGAGATGGAGCAGGGCATGGGGGGCAGTTCTTTGGAGACCAGTGCTCACGTTGAGTCTCCCTATCACTGCAGTTCAGGGCAGAAGTGGTGGCTGTTGGCTGGAGCAGGTCAGAATGCCATGAGTAGCTGTATGCGTGTTTCCTTTTGACAGTAGATGTACTTGGGCATTTATCATTATTAGAAAGAAATCAGATTTTTGCAATTAATTTGGATTGCCTGGTATTTTCTCACGTTGGCCTGTTTTAGAGCTTTGTAGGAGCAATACATGAAGTACAATTTTTTTAATAAAGTCTCTCCCTGATTTTTCTCCAAGACATCTTTCTCAGAGGAAACATCGTTTTGTTTTCATGTCGGTTGTACAAACCTAAAATCTCCTTGAAGCTATGGCTGATAAAACCAAGGCTGAAACAAAGTATTTGTTTCCTGACTGTCAAGGCTGGTTTTGTTTGTGGCATTTCCCAAACCCAGGCTAAACTTTCAAATGGTTTTGGTTTTCTGAAAATTTTTATTATGTTGTGACACTAGCATAAAATGGAAAACTGAGCTGAAATTTGTTCACTTGTGTCTGTTTTCCCTAATGTAACTAGTGTTTACAAAAGTTTATTTGGGTGCTTTGACACATAAAAGTGCTTGTAAATGCTGAAGCTATAACTTACCAATATTAAGCATTGATTAATAGAGAAAAATATCCCATGTTTATAAACAAGAACAGAGAATAAATTCTGGAGCCTTCTATAACTCTTGTGTGAGGACACAGAATCTGGCTCCAACACTTCAGTGTACAATATAATCATTGTGGCCAGACCAAGCTCGGAAGAGTTTGTAGAGTAAACCTGTGGTAACCTATATAATATTGTATGTAAAATCATCTTGGACACGTCTTCTTTGTGTTTGGGGAGAAATAGCTTCTAGTTTGATGTAGTAGGTGCTTGTATACATTCAAGCACATAACACTGTGTTGAAGTTTTCTGGAGTGCCTGTGCAGGAAGGGAAGTTCGGTCGCAGTCTGGAATTGTTTTGAATAATCCAAAGGAATAGTGTAATTGCTATGTAGGAGGATTTTTTTTTTGTATTTTCAAGATGCTCTGTAACGCATCATTAAAATGTAACTCAAAAGAGCCCAGTGTGTGTCGGTGTTCTCTTGTAAAAGACTGAGTTTACACTCCTTCATTTTTATTCCTGGTGTCAGAGTTGTTGCATCTGAAACATTTCTGCTAATGGGAGCTGATCTGATTTTATTATTTTTTTTTTAATAAAACACAAAGAGGAAACAATTATTGAACGTATAACTACTTCATAAAATTTAATTTTACAATCTTCTTCCAAATAAGAAACCACTTAAAATATTAATCACTTTGTTTATGTGTTTGATGTGCCTAATTTGATTGAAAGAGTCAATATTTATAGTTGATGGCTTTTTAGATAAAGGAGGGAAGTCTCCAGGTTGTGTTATTCATGTACCTCTGTGAGTTCAGTGTTTTCCTTTAGGAAAGAGCTTTTATCTGTCTGCAGGGTTTTTACTAAATAACATCTAGAAATACCATAGGCAAAGATGTGAACTACTCTGGAAACACTGTAAGAAAGCTACAGAGAGAACCTGCTGGTTTTTTCAAATGCATTTTGTTTGGTTTTGTATTAGGGTTGTGTTTACCTCTGGTAGAGATATCAGATGGCGAGCTTTTGCATATTACTCATTATAGGAACATCAGGTTGGTTTTCCGTCCTTTATTTGTGCTCTTCCTCTTCCTCCTCCCTCCCCCTTCTCATCCTGCTGTTGTTTTATCTTTGGAGCATTGTTGGATTTGAGTAGCAGGGCCAGAAATTGATCTCTTGTCCCTCGAGTGTAGCAGGAACTGTGTGCTGGTTTTCAGCAGGGGCTTTCGTAGGATCTGGTTCACAAACACCATTGATTTCTTTTCTGTTCACATGTGGGGAAATCTTTGAAATGAAACCTTCTATATGAAGTGAGGTCCCCCACCTTCCCATGCACAGAAGATTTTTATGATACTTCTCATTAATAATGGGAAGGATTTAAATAAGTGATCACACAGGCAAATGGTCCTTAACAGTCCTCTCTTCAGTCGATGTGGAAAGCTTGCTGTAAGCTTTAAAATCGTTTAAAAAGAGGCAAAAGCAGCCATGAGAAAGTGTTTCTACCTGGTCTTCAGACAATTAGTATGGAAAGCCATTCTCCTTCCAGAGGCACCAGGCTTTGCTGTGGTGCAGGGCTGGGAGGCCTCAAGCAGAGTGTTTGCTATTCGCAGTGTGGTGCTGCTGAACAACTTTGGCCTCAGGAAACCTGCTGATTGTCCTCTGCTGTGAGCTGCAGCAGCTGCGGTCTCCCCAGAACATCTCTGGTTGGCATCCCCATGCCAAGGAGATCTCTTCTGTGGGAGCTCTGGCTTCCGCTCTGTGCCTTTGGGGAGGCTGAAAAACAATCTGTGTCTAGGATGGGCATCTCCATCTTCTTCCAATTCCCTTGATAGCCTCAGCTCCTGAGATGGAGCACGTTGTGGTGAACCTGGATCCCGAGCGGTCAGCGTGCCGTCCATCCAGGTGTTCCTTGCCCTGGCTGTGAGTCACTGAGGGAGGTGTAGAGCTGTAGTAGCAGTTTTGGTGTTTCTCCAAACTGTCCTGTGAATTCTGAGGGTGAAGGAAGATGTAAAAAGAAATTATCGGAGAACTCAATTAATGAAGATGAATTTGAGAAGCAGATCAGCAACAAGATGTTTCTGAATTTGTAAATGTGCTTCCTGAATAGATAATTGCATGTAAATAAGTATGTAGATAGGCTGGTGGGAAGAGTAACTGGAAAGTGATAAACTTAATAGTAATGTATTTTAAAAAGCTTGTATGAAAAAGGCTACCAATCTCGTAATGAAGAGGTTGGAGATAACAAAAGCTTATCTGGGGATTAGGACTGGCTTGGTTGAGTGGTTTTAAAGTCAAACAGGATTTTGACACATTTATACCTGTGCTCTGCCACAAATGGCAGTCGGCTCCCTTTTGAGCAGAACTGGGCATTGCACTGAGGGTGGCTGGTTGTGCAGAGAGGGGTGAGTGTGCAGCTGCTGTTGCTCCTCGAATGCATGCGTGCTGCCTCTGTCACAGCTGGGCTCAACAAGTGTGAAAAGGATTCTTTAATGGTCAAAGAAACACAAGGAAAAATGTTTTAAATATTTAATATTATGGTAATAAGCATTTATATCAGCATTATGTATGTGGAGCAGTGGGTGAGGGGAGTAGGGATGTTAGTATGCTGCTAGGATGGAGTATTTCAAAGTGGTAAGGAATGTATTTATGTAGTTCCAGATGAGTATCAGCGGATATTACAGGTGCTTTGCTTTTATCTGCGAGGTGGACAAACGAGATGGAACAGGAATGGGAAGCAGTGTTATTTCATTACACACCTTGGTAGTAAAGATTCTATAGGTGATGTTTTGCTCTAAGCAGTATCTTTTCAGTGGATTTTTAGTAGTTTTTCACCTATGTAATTATTAGCTCAGTGTTTAGAAGCTGGTAAATCTTCATGATTGTATTTTTTCCAAGTTGTTCTGAAATTACCATGTTGTTCATATGTATCTGTGTTAAGATCTCGGGGATTTGGCGACTTGGTTGATTGCAAACTTGAACACAGAATTTTATATTATTTCCCTTTTTCTATGAAATTGATTTACTCTGTTTAAAATTTGTGTGCATATGTATTTATACCCATCATTTATGTTTCACAGTAGACTTGGAGGAATGTAACAGGGGCACATTTAGTGAGGACTAAATAGCACTTCTTAGATGGCAGCATGGAATGTCATAAATGACTCTGTACTATCAGATGTTAATCTGTCTGATTGCTGCCTGAGTTTTCTGCAGATGTTTTAGAGCAAACTAATAAAATACACCCTGACACAAATATTTTTATACAAACAAATATAATTAAGAATTAGAAGGAAGGGATATTGCTAATAGTATTGAAATTCGTTCCTTATCTTTCTCTGTGTTAATTACTTCACTGGTGTAGTTATTTTAATTCTGCTTACATAAATTAAGGTAAGTGTTCAACTTTACTGCCAGGTATAGTGTAAGTGCTTAAAGCACGATGGTTTTGTAGCAGGATCAACTTGTGAAGCAATTATTTCTGAACCTGGTGACAGATCTTACTTATTAATTGATAAAACAGAGTCATATAATAGTTATTTTTGAGGAGTAATCACTTTCTAGAAGGATTTCGAGTTGTGGACCTAATTCTCTGGTGTCAGATGACCTGGAATGACCACCATATCTGTATTACTTTTTTTGCATGTTGATATATAACATGCACCTCTGCTCTGAGAGTTGTCTCCATCCCTGTCCTGTTCAAAGTAATCTAATATACTGTGCTACTAACAGAACTTTGGCATCTTAGTGTGCACAAAGCTGGCGCATTTCCAAGCTTATCTTATGCATGTCTGAAACATCAAACGTCTTGTATTACTCTTTTGAAGATGATATTCAACATTAAAAATGTGTGTTCTAGGATTTGGGTAGGATTCATGTACTAAAGTGCTGACAAACTTCAACTGCAGATGGATGGAAATGGTTTCATACAGATAGCTATGCCAGATAACAGTTCCCATTATATGGAAGGAGAAAGTGGCAACATTTAATTGCACCTTTAAAAACAGAGAGTGGGAAGAATTTGTTATATTCTCTGGCAGTAATGTCTCAGAAGCAAGCAAGGCGGCTGAATCTGAAGAAAAGATATTCTCGACATGAAGAAGAAATGTGTTGTTTTTTTTTTTTAAAGCTCACAGTGCATTCCATTAGAGCCTTTTAAAGCCATTTTAAATGTTACTTTTCTTACACTTAATCTGGTAATGTCTGTGGGGATGGTTTTGAAGGGGGGTGTGTCTGAGTGGACAGAGCAGTACAGTGTTCCTCTATTTTAACCAAGTCAAGTTTCACAGAAACTCAAAACAATTTCACAGACTGCAATTGTCAGGAAGTTCTCATTCGCATGTCTCTGTTAGTCTTCACCATGAGAAGGGGAGGATGTGATCAGAATTGGAAGGTAAACTTTTAATTTCAGACCTGAAATACTGATCTTTATGATATTTCACTGTGTTTAGGGCATAGAAAATCAGAATGGCTCAACGTCGTTCTGTGTCTTCACACCAGTTGTATTCTGGTATGGCCATTATTTCATGCTCGTCCTGTTAAATGTTGCACTGACCTTGCTATGGGCCTCCCAAAGAAACACTTAGATACACTCTGAAAAAAATTAAAACTTACTGAAAACATTTAGCTTATATGATAGCTACAGTAGCCTTGATGTGGGCTCCAGAGGGAACTGCTTCCTACCTGTGGTGGAGGATTAAAGCAAACTTGGAAAGGAAGAGCAATTAAAAAGGAAAGGAGCAAAATAGGGACTGTAATGAAGCAGATACAGATGCTGTTGTTGAGGAAGGTTAACTCATCCCTCCACTTCACTTGTGTTTTCTCTTAAAAAAAAAAAAAAATCTTGTAAAATTACATTACTTATGATAGTTAAATAATTGAATTGCAGAGAAAAACCCCAAAATGCTAGAATACTGTTCCAAAAGAAAATGAAGCTGAAAATTTATTTTTGTGGGTATGTGCCATCATTTAGAAATGGAATGTCAACTACCAAGTCTGGATTTTTAATGACTTTTTACTTTGCCCCTGGTTACACACAGAGATGGATTGAATGCTCAGTTACAACTTTAAACTCTAGTTCTTAGAATAATTCTACTTTTTAAACAATTAGTTACATAATGTGTTTATTAATATACATTGTGCCTTTTTCTTTTTTAAGGATAGATATGGTAGAATGGTGATGATTTTTATTTGTGAATAAGAAAGTAGCTTCTTACTGAATTTGAACTAAAATCGAACTCCTCCAACTCGTCCCCTGGAATCACTCTGACATTCCAGGGGAAGTAGGTGTTAGCATGAGGACTGCCTGCCCTATATTGATATTTAGGAATATCTTTTGGCCTTGCAACTTTTTAGACTTTGAGAATGTTGAGTTTTCAACAGTTTCATCTTTCACCATTAAATACAAACGTTTTTCAGGATGCCTTTTTATTCTGATGGAATTGAAATAATCCAAATTTTTCTTGAAAGCTGAGTGCAACGACTACAATGAAACCTCACTATTTGTGCCCCTGTGTATTAAAAGTAACTATTATACAAAGAGCCACTCGAGTGGAGTAACCTTTTAACAGGAGGGACCTCAGCTTGAAACTGAAAGAGTAGTTTTAAGTTCAGCGTTGATTTGGTTGAAATTTTCCTTTTTTTTTTCTTTTTTCTGTTCTTTGTTGCTTTGCTGTGTGGCTATGTCCTGCGAGGGGCTGTGAGAACAGCTGAGGAAATGGATGGACTGTACCCGGAAAACCAAGCACAAACATGGTGCCATCAGCTCTGCAGATTGAGCTAACTGGGACAAGGAAGATTTTTCTTTCTACAAGCTTTATTATTATAATTTTAACTGTCTGGGCTTTACAGAGAAATTATTTTTTTAGTTGGTAGTTTCCTTGTGTTTTGCCTTATTATTTTAGTGGTTTGACATCAAAGGGATTTTTGAGATATGTATCAGTCATTTTGGAGGTACATTGTAGTGGCTAAAGTGGTTTGGTTAACCTAAAATGACTTGATCTTATTAAAAAAAAAAACTAAAGCAAGAAATTTTCCTGTGATTTATTTTTATACCTTTTCAGTTATTTTGTAGGACTTTCAGCGACATGCTTACTTGATCTAGGAAAATTCTGCGTTTGTGTTTTAAGTGAAACTCAAGGTGAAATTCACATTTTTGTGTGTGTTTGCTTGTTTGTTTTTTTCCTTTGTGGAAAAAAAAAACCAAACCCAACAAAACTCTTGCACACCCATCTGTGACACATGAGAACCTGATTTCCATGTAGCATTGGCAGAGGTAAGAGTTTTGTGGTGTCCCTCAAGGCTTGCCTGTGTTGTTCCCACCTCAGGTAGCATGTGAAGCATGGCAGGCACCACCAAGGCTACACACTGTAAGTGAGGAGTAGCTTGATTGCTTAGGTCTGAAGGGGAGGACAGAGTGTTTATCAGGGTTGAATAACATTGTTGATGAGGATGAGCGAAGGATCTCTGTGTGACTATCTGAATGTCTCCTGATGGAGTTAAGGTTTTAAGTTTCTTAACTGACTTTTTTTTAAAAAAATTAAATCAAGACCTACATTATTGTAATCAGAACATGAGCTGAAATATCAATTAGCTTAAGCTGTAATACTTCCATTGCTTTAACTTGGTCTGTGCTGCATTGCAAACAAGGAGCTGGATGAACTCTCCAGCCATTAGGGCAGCAGGTCCTGGGGACAGGGTGGTGTGTGGTTAACAGGGTTTTTTCACTTTTTATAGTTGGGTGCCAAAAGCTGTAAAGTGCCTTTGGATTTATCAGTTACTTCTGGGGACATGGAAAATTCTCTCAGCAAATGCAAACTCTTCATCTGGCTTGTTGGTTTTGAAGGACAGAGGACATTTGTACTGCCTTCGTGTTTGTGTGTTACTTCATGTTACGTGAAGTCACACTTCATGCTACTGAAATAGCAGCTGGATAAATACAGGAAGAGTTTCTGTGGGTTTTATAGGATAATTTCTGCTGTATGAACTACCTGAAGTTCTGCTGAGGAGACCAGCAAATTGTGGAGTAGGCGATCCAGTTGACATAATCCACTTGGATTTTCAGAAGAATTTCATCCAAAATTTTTCCCCAAAGACACTTCAGAAAGCAGAGCAGGCACAGCATGAGTGTGTCCTGTTGTGGAGAATAATGGGCTAAGATAAAAATGAGGGTAGAAATAAATTATCAGCTGTCACAGCAGAGGGATGGCACCTGTAGAATTTGGCACTAGGCCCTGTACTGAGGATCACACTAATTAATGGGCTCAAACATGAAGTAGGCTGGAGGTGATCGGTCTGGCTGGTGCTGCAGATGTGGTGCATGCAGGAAATGCAAGGGGTGGCTGAAGGGTTGCAGAAGGGCCCTAAGTCTTTAATTACTGTTTAATAACAGCAAATGAAATGCAGTGTAGATAAATGTAAGTGTTGCCTGTGCAGGAAAAACAAACCAAAGTTATAGAAAATTATGATTCTGGACTGGCTATTACCACTCAGAGAATCTTGGGATTGTGATTAGCAGAGCCATAAAAACCTCAGCTCAGTGCTTGGCAGCTTTAAAATCAAAATGAAGCAATGAAGTCTCAATATGAAATGTTAGGGATTAGTAGGAAAAAAATAGTGAATAGAGCAAAGCATCACAGAGCTGTCTTAAAGATCTGTGGATGAATGGCCATGTGGTGAAGACTGTGAAGTTTGATCTACGAATTTTCTGAAGGATATTTTAGAGCTGGAGAAGGCTTGGAGCAGGGCAACAAGAATGATCAAAGATGAGGAATGACTTTGGTTGAAGAGGAGTGACTGGGCAGACAGGAACTATCTGAGCAGGGGAAAGATGCTTGTTTTAGAAAAAATTATTTGGTAAAGAGTAAATTAAGTGCAATTTTCAAGTGAACTGTAGGCGAATAGCTTGTGTATCTCTGGGAGCACTTCTGCAGACACTCTTAAATCCTCATTTGCAGTTTGCCCTTTAAATCATTGCTGAAAGTAAGGTCGTGCCAGTTTTCTTTGATTGTTCGGTGTACATGTCTGTCTTCTTGAGTTGGCTACAGTCCTGGGAGGCGTTACTGAGCCAGTGAGTTGCTTCACTCATGGGTTAATGAGGGATTTGCTCGTGGGTCTTGTGATCTTTAAAGGCTAATGTGTTGAGTGAACGTAGCCCATAACTGGGTTATCAGGATTATCAATATTGCTTTCATAGCAAGATTCCAAAAGCCAACAGCAGAGTTCTTCCTCCTTCTCTTCCCTCGTATGTGTTTATACAACATAAAAGAGCTTTCTGTGGTGGCTGAGGAAATATGCCTTTTTTTGGACTTGTGGTAAGAATGTTCTGAAGTGGTTTCTGCAGTGTTGTTTGCATTATTTTGCCTTAAAAGCAGTAAACTTTGGAAAATGTGATACCCGTACCCAGCTTAGATTTAAGATAGTCCCATCTAGCTATGACACTGCGAATGCTAAACTGTTTTTCAGACTCATTCTTGTTAAAGAAAAAGGGCTTCCTGATACAGATGGTAATACAACAGTAGGGATTACTGTACTTTCTGTAACACATCTTCATGTCAGAAATTTTTCCTCCAGAACTTGCCTGGGTAAATTTCAGACTGTTTCAGACAATAGCCATTGTTCTAAAGTATAATAAAGGTGAATCAGAGACTTTGGCTTTGTTGTGCTGCAGGGAGGGTGAGAATATGGGGCTTTTTAAGCCTAACACAAAAGGAAGTGGAGATGTATGTGGTGGGTGGTGTCACAGCAGAGAGCAGATGTAAGTAAGGGTAGGTCTTAGGTCTCCCTGCTCTGACCAGCAAATATACCTAATGGCTTTAGAGAGAAAATACCTAAGTGTGTATTATTCCTTGACTGATCTTCATTTCTTTAGGAGGTATTCACATCCTGATAGGCTTCAGAAGGAGAATAAACCAACCAGTTGTTGTGTGGTGATTTTTTTTCCTGTTTCCTCCCATTTTCCCTGGTTGTGCACACCATTCTCTTTAATGGCAAGGGGTTTAATTTCAAAATGGATAAGATTTGGGATTGGCCTCAATGAGCAATGATGTAAATTCTAGATTATAGATGGCAATTGCAATCATTCACGTTCCAAACACAGGGAAAAACATAAAGCCTGTTGCGCTCTGGCTCCAGAAGGCATTTAGGTTTCCCCTGTGTGGCAGAATATAGATAGTAGTTAAAAACTCAAGTAGTTCTTATAGTTATGCAACTTTATGAAGAAATGTCACCCTTCAGTGCTCAAGTTCTATTAAACTGAATGAGTGAGGGGGTGAACACCTTGTCTAAAAATAAAGCCAAACCAATACTGCTGTATCCAGCTCTGCTGTGTTATCTTTAAAGTTTGATACAGGCTTTTTGATACTCTCTTGACTACCCATGAGTCATAGTTAGAATGTTTCCTTTCCCAAAATGAAAGAGAACAGTGTCCCCAAGCGTTCCAGTGCTGGAGAGGCTCAAAAGGGCACCCGTCCCACAGCATTGCTGCCACTCCTTGTCTTGGCTCTGAGAAACAGAACGGACCAAGCAGAAGAGAGAGTGGCAGGGGTAAGTGATACACTGAGGAGACCAAACCACATTTTAGGTCAGGTTTCTTGAATGCTCCTGTACCAGTCTTCTGAAGTGACTTAAGTAGACCCAAGTGGAAGGCGATGGCTCCTGTCAGCTAACAGGTTGTGTTTTGCAAGCGGGAGAAGCTGTGAGGATACACAATAGTCTCAGCTGACTTCTTAAGCCATGGTAATGTGCTAGATTCCAAGAGCCACGTTGAAAGTAACTAAGTCTGGGGTTTGGGAAGTGCCCAGCTCACTTAGGTACACTCGCTATGACCATTTTCTGCCTGCTGCTGTTTATTTCCTTGTGGCTTGAGTTCCTCATGGACCCGTAACAGTTTGCTTTAGGTTGGCTGGTTTCTCCAGTTAAAAGAATCTCACTGGTTTTTCTGCACTCACTGGCATAAAGCTAAGGAACTGCATTTCTTCATACCAGAACTGTAAGTCTTCAGATCTGCATTTTCTCTGCCCATTGCAGGATGAAATCAGAACCCTGAGTCGTTAGCTAACAAGCACGGTATGAAGCAGAGCTCGTCTATACAACACTGGATTCTTTTGAAGTATGCTGTAATTTCAAGTGTACTCATACAATGGCTTCATTTATAACTGCTTGTAGTTTAAACACATTGTCTTAAGTAGTCGGGCCTATTTTAAATATCACTTTTATACTTCATAAAAGAGAAAAGATGTATAAATATGCCCTTTCCTTCAAGTATTTATTCATTCCAACCTCGTTGGAAGGTTTGAAGAAGTGACTTAAAGTAGAATATCCACTTCTGCAAAGTCAGTTTTCCTGCATGGAATGTAGCTAGCCAGCTACCAAAAAAAAGGAGAGCCAAGTGAAACAAACTATCACTTAAATTTCCTTTTCAGTTCTGTATTTCAATCTGAGTTTTAAGATGTGGTCTGTAGCATTAGCAGATTAAGTTAACACATGAAATGCTGTTCTTTTTTGGTGGGAGTATGGTTTCACACATGAAAAACCCCTTGTAGTGTGTAAGGTATGTTTCTATCTTTCCTCTTTTGTTTCAACCCAAAGCCCAAGTTGTTTGTGTATGTTAAACCTTAGTATTATTGATTCTGCCAAATACAAGAAATGTTTGAAAATGAAATGTGACTACACAATATGTTTGAGTAATTAACACTTTTTAGGGACACATTTTTCACCAAGAAAACTGTCAGTAGGATATTGCTTTTATTTCATTCAGCTGTAGATAATTCTATCCTCTGGCTGTATAAACTCAAATGAATTCAGATAAAATATTTGAGCTACCTGTGATACTTTTGTTAGAGAAACAAGACCCAGAATGCCTCGTTGGGTGTTGCTCTGATTTCCCCCCGCACACCGTGACGTGTTTCCTGACTGGCGTGGTTCGTGTCACTCGCTCACGGCACGTGAGGTTACAGACACCTTGTGTGTCAGGGTGCAGCCCCTCGTGTCCTGCTCGGGACCTCGTGTGCTGGGCCACAGAGCTCCAGTGAGGTCAGCCAGGGCTGGGACCAGCAGGTCTGCTGGGGGGACACAGGAGTGAGTCTTGGTGTCACTGGCACGTACAGATGCACGTGTCTGTAGTGACTTCCCTTTTATTTCTTGCAACTTTTTCCCTAGATTCTCTTCTCTGAAACTTTTTTTGGTCATTGTTAGTTGCAATATTTTTGTCCTCTATCTTTCATTTTCACTTTTACCCCTTAACTGGTTGTGTGTGTGTGGTTTATTTTTTTTGTTATTTTGTTTAATCTTTCATGTATTCTGTGACACTTCTACAGTGTCTCTGCCTTAGAGATTCCATTCTCTTCTCCCACACCTGGTTTCATTTTTACACTTTCTTTCTTCTCCTTGCTTCTCTCTCCTGGTAATTGTTCTCACCTACACATTTTTTTCTGCAGTATTTCCACATGGGTGTATTTACAAAAGGGAAGACAAACTGGGAAGAAGAGTTGTGTTTCTGAGTCCTTGAGTTCTGCTTGCACACTTCTGAAGGAGCAGAGAAAAGGTTTTGACTTAACTTCCTTTGAGATCCATTTGTTCTGCAGGAGCTGCTTAAGGAAGTTTGGAGTGGTTATTTTATATCCTCAGTATCTTCTGAGATAAAGCAGCACAATAGCAGCTATTTAGGTTCCTCCTTAAGTTAGGAGCATCAGAAGAAGTTGCCCTGCTGGAGAGGTCCTTTGTGTGTGTCCTTTTCACACTCCAGAGACAAGTCAAATGAGACAAAGTTGTGAAAATTGAGCACAGTTCTACCAGGAACTAGAATAAACCAAAAAGAGAGCTGGGGGAGGGGGGAGGTCTTCAGAATCCTGTTCTGGCAGCCATCTCCAGGAGGCTCTGACTGGTCCTGGATGCTTCCTGGGCTGCTTTCCTACCACTGGTGTCTGAAGCAGCATCAGCTGCTGGTGGTGTACAGACACAGGGATGTGAACATGATCCTTGGGATAAAGCTACACTGTAAATAACACTCTTGGCATTTTAGTAATTCAGTCCTGAAGTTTGTTAGGTTGTGTATGTTTGAGCAGTCTTGTAAGGGTTATTGTTTGGTTCTTCCTGAAATCTCTGGCAAGAAATTCAGAGGCATTGGAAAGATTGGGATAGGCTTGGGATGGTCAAAATGACTGCTGGGTCAGATGTCTTTTCAGTGGCCTGATATCTGTGGGTTAAGTCTCCTTTTTGATTGCTGACATCTATTAAAATGTCAGATAATTACAATAGGTCTCCTAACCTTGAATTACTCTGGAAGGAAAATATTTTTCTTGGTGCGTACTTAGCATAACCCATCATTTTATGGTCACGTTGGCATGTGTTTTATGAGTGCAGTACCCAGACAACTAGTTAATAAATAATGACCAATCTGTAGACAGAGCAGAGAGGGTCAACAAACAGGTTGTATTTAATGGTATGAAACATGTTATGATAATTAGTGTCTGAAGGCATTAGAAAGGGTGAGGGCTTTGTAACAAGGAAACAATGACAAGTCCTGCCCCTAAAATCACTGTGCTGGTAGATATGTTTGTAAATATTGCTAAACATTAAGATGTGGAAAAATGGGATACTCCATTAATAGCTTGGAACTCTTTGTTAAGCAGAAATAAAATGGAAGCTTATTACAGCTGTCATGTAAAACCAGGAGTCTATGTTAAGACAGCAGAATGTAAATGCCATCTGTATTTAATACACAGGGTGCTTTGTTGAGGGGCTTTTTTTTTTTTTTTGAAAGCACATGGGATGAGCAGAAAAATCTTAATTTAAAGCATTGGCAATTTTCTGACTTTTTTTTCATAATTCCACTGATGTCTGGATGCTTTCCCGTGGTTACTTGGAGTGATGATCATGGAGAAACTGTTGCCAACTTAGAATATGGGAGAGTGGATGCTTGCTTAATAATGTTGAAAATCAGCCAAGACGTATCTAATTATGGACTGAAGTGTTACATGGTATGGTTTTATTTGTGAAATCCTTGATTTATCAATGGCATGCGCTCCTACTTAATGAACTCTGCACGTATATTAATTATAGATGGTTACATAGGATTCAAATCTTACTTTTAATTAGAGAATAAGAAGCTGAGAAGACAAACTTTTTATCAAGATGTAAACATGAGACTTGTTTTCCAGACGAGTCCCTAATAAAGTTAGGTCAGCCATATTTCCAGTACTGTGACTTAACGAATATTGCCACTTTCCTGATCTTTGATTCGTTAGATGACAGCCATCATTAAACCACATGCTTTGCTTAAAAATGAATGTGTGAGTTAGAATTGGAATTGAGACTATTTTTTGTCAGTATATATTTTGTTTCCAGCGTGTATGTATGTGCAAAAAATTTAAACTGACTTGCTTTGATTTTAGAATACCATCCAAGCTTACTCAATTTATCAGATGAATACCAGCTGGTACAACTGACAGCCAAAACTAGAAAAATAACCTTATTTAAGAATGGAAATCCCTATTCATGAGACCATTTCAGAGGCTTTTCTTTCCAGCAGGACTGGTTGAGCAACATGTTCAGATCATTGGTATAGTGTATGGTTTTCAAAGACAGATGGTCATTGTGTTTAATGTCTGTGTATTAACGTTCTGTTGATAAAAGTATGAGTAAGTTGTTAATTTCTCTGGGAAAATATAATTAAACTGTTGAGACCAGGGTACATGTGACCTATACTACATTTGGTTTAGAGTTTTCAAATTCAATTAGCTTTGCAAAATTGCTGTGAATTTTACCTGCTTAAATGTGACATCTGCTGGCTTCTGTTATGGAGAAAAAAAGATTGCTTTGTTTGGTGTAGGATGAATAGGAGACTAGTCTTAGATTTTTTCCTGTAATTGGAAGTGAAATATTTTCAGAGATAGAAGGGTGGTATCCATCTCAATCTCACCAGACTTGTTACTGTGAGATGAAACCTCCTAGTATAATTAAGTACTGTACCTCTTTACAGCTGTAGTCAAGTGGCTATGGAAGGCAGGTTTTCTGTTTTGTTTCTTAAATCTTAAAGCTTTAAGTCTTCTCTCTGTTGTGGATTTTAGCTTGACAAGAAAACATTGCAGCTGGAATGTGCTTTGCACCTGAAAGTGTTTGTACCTTTTGTAGGTACTTGTCTTCTGGTTAGAACAGCAGGAGGGTGCTTAATTCTTTCAGCTAAAAGTGGTTTTGTTTTTTTTTTTTTTAAAAATGTTTTTTTGGACCTGTTTCAATAATTCTTCTGTTAACTAGGAGTCCTTCTTTAGCTTTTTATACCTCTTTAGTGCACTCGTGTACTAGGGTGTCTGTATTTAGAAGCTGAGTTTAAGTTGTGACCATATACTTAATGTTTAACAGAAGAAAAAAAACCCTCTTTTTAAGAATTCATTGGAAGCTAGATGTGAAGAAGGTTAGATGGATGGTGACTGTGATGGAAGGTTAGATGGATGGTGACTGTGCATCTTTTGGCTGCTTTACACTTTCGTTTTTTTATTTTTTTTTCTTTCATTGTGTTCTTCAGAAGAATTCAGTACAGTTATTACCTGCAGAGGTATAACCAAGAAATTATTTGTGACTGCAAGTCTGCAAAGTTGCAGACTGCTTTGTGTCTGAAAAACTTAATTACCTCATCTACTGAGTGTGCTAAACCCCAATTCTTCTATTCCCTAACTTTTTGTTTCCTTGATTTTGTGACATTATTAAAAATTTCTACTTTATTGTAACATCTCTGTTTTCTTATTTTAGAAGTTACATGATGTCGTTTCCCTCACTACTCTTAGAGCAGCATTATCCACAGTGTGTTCATGCAGAAATTGGTTGAATCAGTGAAAAGGTCGCAAATGCAAAGAATTAACAAAAAGTGTTGAAAGGCAATGATTCCTGTTACACTGGATGAAGTTGAATAAAATGATGGATGCACTGGGATGGTGAACGTGGTCACCATGTGTAGTTGAATTGATAGTGCTCTGGGCTGATGGTTGCTCAAAAGAAATCAACAGCTGAATGCAACATCAGCAAATATAGTGGGTGGGTGAAGTGTTTTTTCACACCACTTTGCATTGGCCTTCTGAGATTCTGAGTGTTTCCTGTTGCTATTTGTTTCACTCCTGATAAAGCTGACAAAAAGCATTCCTTAGGAACAGTCCTAGGCCATGTTTTCAATTAGCAAACCTGCATGGCAGTTGGAGGCCCTTAGCTGGCTATTCTAGTTGGCTTTTACAGGCAGAAATCCCAAGTGACAGTAATTGGCTTCTTCCTTGATGGCCAAGGGCAGAATGAGTCTGGAAATTGAGCCGTGCTCTGCAGTTGGTAGGACAGTGTGAGGTGGTTGTTCTGTGACTGTGCCTGTTACTGATACCCCCATCACTTGTGTTGGCTTTGGAGATGAGTGGAATGTAAGAAGTAGGACCATTACCTTCTCCCTGCCAAGACCAAGAGAGCTCGCTTGAAAAAGCTATACTGATAAAATAATATCATCAATAATAATACAAAAATGAGTAGTTTCAAACAATGTATTAACTGCAGCCATACCACACGACAGAGGCTTTAAAATCCCAGCTCAGAACATCTAGAGAAACCCTGACTCTGTGTTGCTTCTGATTGAAACACAACATAGTTGTGATTTATGTGTTTAATCAAGAGGGAATAATTCTACAATTGATCCCCCCTCCCACCCACAAACTGTTTGTTTAGTAGTCTCTAAATATAATATATTTGTTGTGGTACAACATGTCAGAATTTATAACTTTCATACAGTTAAATAGCGGAATTTACAAATATAATTAGAGGGTTAAAGGCATTTAAAGCATAAAAGCACTTTAATGACATTCAGTTTTTATTGACAACCCACTAATATCTGCTGCATTCAGATAAAGATTTCTAATGTAATAATGTGAGCAGATGAAAGCTCTGCTATTTCAGAGCTCAGTGCAGCAGAGTGTATTCATCCAGCATGCTCCCTGCATACAGATGGAGGGTTACTGGGGAGAGGAGGGGCAGGCAGCACTCATCTGCTGCCTTCCACGCCTTGTTCTACAGGGTATCACGTTAAGAGAGGTCTATCAAGAAGATAGATGGCAGCAAACTGAAACATTTATAAGGAGTTATTTTTCATTCCTCCAGAACTCCGTGCGTGTTTTCAGTTCTCCGAAATTGTAACATTACTGCCTTTGAAAGAAGAAGAATTTCTCTTTACTCAGTCACCTACTGGAGGTGTTTGCAAGTACCTCATTTTTGAGCGGTTAAAAGAATTGTGGAGAATGACAAATAAATATTTTAAGATCCTTTCTTCTTTTGTTTTTTTTAGGATCTGAGGAATATATATATTTTTTGTGAAGTAACGCCTAATACAAATCTTCCTTGATCTGAACATGTTTGTTTGGCCTCCCTATGGGCTCAGTTAAAATAAGTTCCATAACTGTGGCCTGTTGCTGTGTCGTTGGCCACTCCTGCAGAAATTTTCCCTGGGTCTTTCTAACAGTACAGATTGTACAGAATGCAGATGCTGGGGCAGTTGGATGATTGGGTGCTAGCAGAAGCTTGCAGAGCCCAGCAGGGGAGTTTGAAGGAGGGTTGTGCATTTGTGGAGCGGTGTGTGGCAGCTTGTGCTGCAGCATCTGGGTCATGGCTCTACCTGGGCTGAAGGTCAAGGAGACATCAGCCCAACAGCCCCTTCCTCCGTGCCACAACCAGTGACACTTCCAGTGCTGGGGGCTCACAGCTCCACTGATACGTTTGCCTTGACTGACTGCTCCAAAAAGCCATGATTCTGGTTACTAGCTTGTGAGTTATTTTTCCCCAGAGAGGAAGAATTGAAAGCAGGGAGTTAATTGGCATCCCTGAAAAATAAGATAGGATTGCTTCATGAATTTATGGAATGTCTTACAGTTTTACATCCAAAATTATTCATAGAAGACCGTCTGAGAAGTTTGTGTTGAGGTTCAGGAGAGCAGTGTGAATTACAAGTTAAGCTGTCAATTACTGCTCAGTATCCTCTTGCAGTAGCATAAAAAAACTCTACTAACATGCTTGAACATTATTGTGCTTTGCTTTAAATCTGGGAATTTAAGGTGATTCTCAATTAACTTTGATTTTGTTTGTTTGGTGGCAAATGAGGTGTCCCTGTATTTCCTTCTGCTTGTTTCTCAGGTGAGATTTCTAGGTGAATAGGTGGGTAAAGCCTGTAACCCAGTATCAGGAGCACAAATAAACACACATGCTGGTATTGAAATAGCTGCTCTGGTCTTTTTCAGTAGTAGCAAGATACGTTTCTCGTGGCTGTTTGTGATGAACTTGTTGTAAGTATGTGATGACAGAACAAAGGGCCAAGTACTGAACTTGATTTAGTGTTGAATCCCTTCATGGGAGTTGTGTTTATGTAAGAATTGGGTTTATAAAAAAACACTGGAGGGGAGGTTGCAGGAATTTAGTAGGAGAGCTTGCCAGGCTGCAGGGGAATACTTGGAAGTAGCATATTACCTTTTAAATAGTGTCCTGCATGGTGTGAATCAAAGGGAAGTGTTTTCTGCTTTTCTTCTCCTCCCATGTGAAAGGTGGCGAGAGAGAAGAGTCAAGTGATCGAAATTGGTATTGATTAATGGAGATTTAAAAGCATGAACATTAATTTTTTAACTTGTGATGATAAGGAGTGGGGGCTGTCTGATAGCTTATACAGTAAAACCCTGGAAAAAGTTGTGAGTTTATGCCTGGGATGGGATTGTTACAGTTCTGTGCATGCAGCTGGCCAGCACGGGGCTCAACAGGGTGTTGAGAAGGTGCCACTAAATTCTGTTTGTTATTTTATGTCTTTCAGGACTTTCAGTGGATGGAGGAAGACACTTTTTACTAAACATTTAGCTTCTCTAAGATATCAAGGTAGGAGAAATCTTTTTTCCCACAGTCCCACATTTTCTTTACAGTAATTACTGAATTGTTTAAATAGAACTAAGTTGCCCTCTGTTTCTTTGTTAATCCTTGATTGCTTAGAACTGGAACATGGAGCATGGGCACTGCCTTCCTGCACCAGTTTTAGCAATTTTTGATGAGATTGTTTCTGTATTTAGAGAAAAAAGTGTAATAGCTTTCACCTGTTGGTGTTTGGTCATTCCCTGTCTCTTCCTGCTGGAGAGTCATCAACAGGGAAACTGATGTTATTAAAATATTCCTTTATGCAGGGTTCTGTTATTTATTGAGTTCATTCTAACTGCTAGTTAAAATATTTATACCTTTTTGTAAACAAAATGTGTAAAATTGACAGTCTTCTGTATTAATATACTTCAGTTAATTTTTTCAAGTTGTTTTTTTTTGTAAAATCCAAAATCTTCTGTGTTCTGAAAAAATCTCCAGTGCTTGCCAATGGAATGAATGTCACCTCCATATTGGATGTTCTGTTTGCAGAACAGGCTTACAGCACCTCCTTCATGAGGTCTATATTTTAATATGTATTTTTGATCATTTAAAAATGAAGAAAATAAGTTTCCTTTAATCTCTTGAAGTAGTCAAGTGCTGTAACATTTCCTGCCACTTTATACATTGCCTAGATTTTTGTTTTCATTTTCTATCATACCACTGTTATGTTCAAAATGAGATTGGCAGGAACCTCAAATAGAGCATACACTATGAAGCTGGTGTTTTATTGAGTGATGGATTTTTGGCTGTTCCATGTCACAGCTAAAAGCTGAAACGCAAGCGGTTTCTGATGGAGAAACTTGTTGTGTTTCAGTCTTGTGGTGGTTTTCGGCAGGATCAGGATTGTTGGGCCTGGCAGAGTGAGGCTTGTTGATTCCAGCTGTAAGAGGCCCTAAAAAGTCTTCCAAGGCAGACAGTTTAACTAGACTGAACTGCTGCAGAACAGTGCCACGTTTTAGTTCAAGTTAAATAGTTCACGTGGTTGTTGATGGATGCAGCTACTAATGATAGATAAACCTACAGGAGTAGTTTTAAATGTTACAGGCAACACAGGAGACACTGAAGACAGTGAAGACAAGTGGCTGAAAGTGAGGGGATGGTATTCCTGACTTTTCCTTGGCTATCATTTTTCTCAGAGGCAGTGTAATTGACATTGTATATGGAGAAGGTTGGTGTCCCCTATGAATTCAGTCTGTAGCATCAATCTAGAATTAGAAACCAGGTTATGCAAAATGATAAAATCTAGTTCAAAATTAAATTTCCTCAATTTCAAGGTCACCACATTTTCATGTTCAAGAGAAAACTGGTTCTGACTTCTGACTTTCTTTGAGTGAGTGATTGAATTCTTTGAGTCGTGTTTCTGTTCTCATTTTAAATAGCTCTTTAGTTTTTCTGCCTTTAAATCCCAACACTTAAATGAAAAGTATTGTTGGAGAAATTTTTTTTCCCCAGGAGAATAAAGTTAAACCTTGACTGGCTAGTTAAGGTTGCAGAATACATTGGTTAGTATTCTGTGACTGACAAGCTTATCTAAGAACAGGGAGCTGAGAGTGGTGAGGTTATCTAGATTCAGAGCGAGTCGTAAGCTGCCTGTCAGTGGTGTCTCTCTCTTTTAGCAGTCATGTTTTTATTCTTCATCCTTCTTACTGGAAGCATGACTATGTTCTAGACAGAATAAAAAGCAATGTTTCCTGTTAATGGAGGAGAGGGAACTCAAGCCTACACAGGGTCCATCTGTGCTAAGTGATGGAGAATTGCACCTTTCTGGTGGCATCCTCCTGCTGCTACTTCACAGCTCCAGAAGCAGATAGCTGCTCCAGTCTGGCACCGCTGCCAGCTAATTAGCCCTCTGGAAGCACTGTTTCCAAGTGTGGTACCAAAATGAGCTCTGCCTCAGAGTAAGTTCTATGGCTTTTCATAATAGCACAGTACTTGTCTCGTTCCTCTCAGGCTCTAACTGTATAAAAGTTACCTCTGAGCATAAACACTACAGACTTTAAGTGAACATAATCACCACAGCCTCGTCAAGAAGTATGTTTGGCTGCATTCACCTTAGGGCTGTGTTTGGGAGCTCCATGTGTGTGGGAATATTACCATCTTACACGCTCAGAATTACATTTCAACTGTAGCATTAAAGGCTGCTTTATTTTGCTAAAATAAAAGCAAATATTGAAGCTGACTTCCTGCTTCCTTGTGAAGCATTGTCATGTTACCCTGCTGCATGCGTGTCTGGTGCAAATGGTGTTCATTATTTCCATGTGTTTATTTTTATGTATCTCCATCAAGGATAGTTGAGAAGAGACAGTTGGGGCATATCTTGCTGCTCATGGGAGGAAGGGACAGAGAACAAATTCAGGGGCTCCTAAGTTATGGGATTTAGTGTCAGGACCTATAGGAAAGGGAGTCAAGAGCTCGCCATGTGTTTGGATGAGGAGGGACAGAGGGGATGGATGGACAGACCTTACTGTCAGGCCCCTCCATCATAACAATTAATGTTCAGGCTTTAGTGAGGGAACATAAAATGATAAATTTTTGTTCACATTCAGTTGTTTGAAACCCTGTTAGAGAACTTTGTCTAATAAATCTTTAATTGCTTAAAACCTGTAATTGGTAGGGTTTAGTCCTTTGAATTCCTTTTTTGTTTTCATGGTGCTGTATAATGCTAGAAGTCCTTGGCATTATTGTTAGATTACAACAATGCTTTCTTTCATTCCTAAAGTTCCTGGAAATATTTAATCTCTAAATTCTGTTCCTGTGTTTTTAAATGTGAATAGGCCTGAGCTTATAAATATACATTTGCTTTGACTTCAGAGTTGTTGTAATCAGTTACTCATGCTCCTGTTGTGAGTCAGAGCTGTTATGTGAGGCAGAGAGTTTAATGGATTTGATCTTTATGAAGTTTGTGGAGCCTCTGACATATACTGACAATTACCAGTTAGGACGTGTGGCACTCTCACCTTCCTGTGAATGTCCAAGCACTGCTTAAATGTGCTCTTCTGGGCTACTAGACCTCGTCATCAGGTTGTCTCAAAACGTCCTCTTGAATTTCAGGGCAATTTAAAATAAGAGTATAGTTTAAACTTTGAATAATTTATTTCAGAGCAAGGGAAGTTTCAGTCCAGCAGCTGTTAGAAGTGAATGTGGACAGATTGCTGTGTGCAATGTATGTTACACCTGGAGTAAATGCTTGAAAGTCTAACTTGGTTTGTGTTGTCTCTTCCTTTCATTTTTCAGTTTCTTTCATCTCGTGATAATTAGTTTTATATAGCTGTCACTTGTTTTAATAAGGTCCTTGTTACCTATTCCTTTCTGAAGTTTGAACACTCTTTGAAAACAGTTCAGTGATTTGTGAAAGGTTAGGTTTTTTGTTCACAAAATGTTAATTTAGTCTTTACATGTTGTTAAATCCTGAAAACTAATATTCAGAAAGGTACCTTTTCTGGTGTCTTAGTCTATGCTACTTATTATACACACTTCTTAATTTGAATTTTTGACAGTGTTCATGAACTTCTACTGAACATTATGAGGATTCTAGGAGTAAATGCTGTCTTAATTTGCTGTAGTATGAGCTGCTGCCTGAACTGGACAATGAGCTAATGGGATCTCATGGTCTGGCACAGAGTGATTCTTATTTGCAGGCTTTTACTGCACTTGCTTTTCAACCGCAAATTAATATACGAAGAGGCAGCTGACAGAATCATTGAACCACCTCCAATTTGGAAGTATGGGCAATTTTTTTTTTAAAGTTGTTACTTTTACACGTTGAGTTAAAGCTCTGCCTGTACTCACTGCTCTGCCACTTTGACTGCTGTTGCCTGTGAATGTCACCCTAATGCACAGGCAGCCTCGGGCTTTCTAGCTGAGATTTCAGGGAGGAAAACTGTGAACATCTATAAAGAAATCTGATTCTTTATACAATATTGGGAAGACCAAAATGCTTACAATTATTTGACTTTGTAGAAGCAACTTTTGAAATGCTTGACTTTTGCATAGGTATTTTCTCTGTGCAGGAAACTGAAAGCTTAGAGAGGAAATAAAATTCTTAAGAAATATGCATTGCACATATGACTTAGATTGCATTCCCTTAGTATTTTGTAGCTAGAAACTTGCCCTTGTTGAAAAAACCCAGAGGTCTATGCTGTTTAACTGTTAATATATTATTAACTCTATACTGTGAAAAGTATAGAGTTAATAATTTATAATGCTGACTTGCACAAAACTTGACAGCAGGGGCCATGCAACGTTTGTATGTCTCATTGGATGTCAAACACTTTTTTTTGCAAAAGAGCTTAGCTTTAGTAATCAGCTTTGTATGAAAAGTAAATTTATTTTTAGTGAGGTGATCTAGAAGAGGAATATACTGGGATCTAGCTGGTTTAGTGGTGGTATATGGCTTGCAATTCCCTGTCTGACAGACAAATGTCTGTTGCTCAGAAATCTCTAAAAAGAAGCAAAAATTACTTCTGTGGGCTGTAATAATGTGTAGCCACCCAAAACGTGAAGTAGCTTTCGCAGCCTGTCTACAAGCTCTGTCTTAAAATAAAGAAAACAAAGAAACAGGCCTTAGTCATCCAGGAGGATTTAATGAGACATTGCAGGCCTGCTCAAGCTCAGCATTTGGTGTAAAGTTGCAGCTTGCAGCATTCAGGCTGTCTCTACTCCTCTGCCTATATTTTTTCTCATTGTATTTATACTGCTGCTTTCTCATGCTCCAGAAATAGTTTTTCTTTGTGTATTTCGTTGAAATCTAGGTTTGTTAGAAAAAAAATCCCTGTGTCAGTCTGTCTATACATAAACCAGAAGGTTCTTGAGCTGTTTTAAGAAAAAAAGGCTACTTTAGTGAAGTGCCACTGATGCTATAAACAGAGTCCATAGCGCTGGTACCTTTTTAATTATCCACTCTTGCTGTTTGGAGCCTTTTGCCCGCATGGCACCTTCATCAGATGCAGTAATGTCACAAATGGCAAGCTGATGACAAACCCAACGCAGCAGCCCTCAGCTGCCCAATTTGATGGTGGCAGGGTGCGGGTGGATGGTGGGGGTGTGCAGGATCCCATCAGCACAGGGTGTCCTCAGCTCCTGCTGACGCAGCCGCCTGCGAGGCTGGAGCCGAGAATTAACCTGCCCGGGAAGAAGTGTCGAGGAGTTTGTTGGGGTATGGCAAAATACCTGATCCGGCTCCTCCTAATACTCTAATACCATTTGCTATTTAATCCTTCTAATTCCGTGAACTAATATGACCAACAGAATTTTTAATTTAGGGTGCTTAAATATTATTTCTGGCTTAAGCTGAACAGAGACAGAGCTGTGACCACATTTGCTCAAAGCCACAAAATAAGGGGGGGTGTGCATGCAAGAGATAACCAGCAGTTGATTTTGGTGACCTACCAATTCTTGTACTTTGCATGGTGAAAACATTAATCAGAATATAAATCTAATGAGTACTTACACTTAGTGTACTACAACAGTGTCTGTAAGACGCAATGAGGAACCACGTCATGAGCTGATGCTAAACTAGATCTATTGATAAAAGGTGTTCTTCTCCATCTCCCACGTGTGCAGGTCACTAAAGATCTAGCAGTGTTCTGAGGCTTCTAGGTGAGCACTGAGAATATGGAATTAATCCTTGAGACATCCCACGCCTGCCAACTCAGGGTCTTAATGCAAGACATCAATTCTTTCTCTGTTCCATGGCTATGTATGCCCTACGCAGAGACTTAATGCAGTCCCACTGGCAGCACAGCAATTTCTGGCACAGTTTGCCAGGCTAGAGGTAAACATCATTAGCAAACTGTCGTTCTCACCTTTGGCACTGTTCAGGCTCAGTCCACTTGGCTCCTTCAGCATAATTAGGCTTAATTAGGTGATACCTCAGCACTGATGGTGCAGCTCCACTCGGTTCTCTTCTCAGTGCAAGCTGATGTGAAAATAGTCCCTAAACCTTCTGAATTCATAGGAACTTTGAGGTTTTGAGCTGTCCATTGCAACCACAAGAGTTCGATTCTGAGGCAAATGCCATCGTAAGGTTGGTTGTCATTCCAGACTTAGGTGGAACTCAAAATGGACACCTGAAGAGCTGCTTTATTAAGCAAACAAATAGGAAGAGGGAATAAAAAAATACTCTATGGTTTTCTTTACTGGGATTTTAGTGTGACCTTTCTCCTCTACCCTAGTCTCATTGAGTGCTGTAAGATTATTTATTTACCCTCTTTTATCTAAATCTGAAATGGCAAGCTGAGTACTTTACAGTCCCCTTTTCGCCCTTCCACCTGTATTGGCTAACTAGTACACTTAATGCCCCAGGTAAAAGGTGAAAAACAGGACATTATTCTGGGCTAGTGGTAGCCAAAGTCTGATGTTCCTCTGTTGTCAGCAGGGAAGGTGATTCTGATTTACTTCAGCCTGAAAAGAGAATCAGAGCTATAACTTAAATCTGCAGGTTGCAGATGGTATCAGTGGGGTTGCACACTCTAAGCAGGACTTCCAAGGTCTTCCTTGGACACGTGCCAGTGCAGTTGTTGTGCTGGGTAGTCAGGGCAGGGGAGTTTGGTTTAGGTAGAGGAGCAGGGTGCAGGCTGTTTTGTGCCCACAGGAGGGATAAAAGCTCACTTGGCTGTTCTCCCCTTTGCTCCATGCTTCACTGCTGCAGCTACGCTTCCAGCAGTGCCTCAGGTTGCTGCTTGGGCACAGTTGTGTGTTCTTGCAAGCATGATATGTTATTATTAACCCTGAGAGCTGGTGAAACTGTATTTTTACATATTACTATTACAAAGCACAAAGAAACCACCTCTTCTAGTTTTGCCTGTCTTGGAAAAGTGTTGCTAGGTGATAGTTACAGCTTTCTGTTCATAAATTTTTAGGAAAAAAATAACTTTATTGTGGCTGTGACACTTGGCTTAATATAAGAACCACTTGAACCTGCTTTTTCTAAAATAAAATAAAATAAATTGAACAATCAGATGTACATATTATCAGCATAGCAGTGAATATTGTAGAGGAGGGAAAGGTAAGTCACACTCAGACTCCAGCAGGACTCCAGATAGTAACAGGAGGTGTTTACAGCCTTCTTGTTGTCTTGCTCAAAGCCCAGATAAATACATTTGGATTAGTGGGATATTGGAGGGATTATAATATTATCATGTTCCAAAATAAATAACACCTTGAGTTCAGTTGCCTCCTCTTAATGTCTAGTTCAGATTTTCTCTGTCTGATGTTACGAAGGGTGTTGCACCTGAAGGAGTTTATTAATAACAGATTGTAGGAGAGGAAGGATATATAAACCCAGAAGGATTTTTTTTCCTGTGCTGTGAGCTGGAACATAACCATCTAAAGAAACAAAATAAACAGAATTCAAATTTAAGACAATTGTGTTTGTGCCCAGATGGATTTTTTTTTTGTTGTAGTCTTCTAACAGTAGGATGCTTCGGAGAGGGGCCTGAGCTTTGTTTAGGAGCTCTGGGAATAAGCATAAATACCAGCTCGTGGTGCTTTGATGTCCTTATGCAAGGCCTCAGAAAGATGCCAGATGATACTCAAGCGATTCTTAGATGCAGAGGAAATACCAGTACTGTATTTTCTGTTTAATATTCATGCATGCATACATACATACATGCATGCAGACAAACACAGCCCAGAATCTGTCTGTGGAATCTAATGAGTGAATGGAATCTCCTGAAAGTCAGGAAGGGCTGAAGTTAAATGTCATCTGTGCACACTTACCAGTGTTTACGTGTGCTCTTCACTTGTTGCTTGGAATGTTAGTATCTCTCAATAAGTCATATTAAAAAGATTCAGTCATTTTAAATATCCTATAAAGCTCTTTGAACTGACTATTATTCTATTCATATACGTGGAACTATTAGACACATGTGAAGAAACTCAAGATGGCATTTGTTGAGCATCCTCCAATAGGAACCTAATATTGTTGTAGGAAGAAAATTCATGATCTAATTCTGCAAGATGAATGTGTTATCTTGTAACTGTGGAATATTACATGTACAGTAGGAGGAAAGTTGGGATTTGTGTGTCCTGATCAAAGACCCTTTACTGTTCTTTTGGTCTAGTTAGGAGCTGCTTTTGTTGTTGCCATTCTGATGGTTTACCTACTTTAATAAGAGGATGTTCGACCAGAAGAAGCTGTCAGTGCCTGGTGAACCCAGAAGCTCCTTCTTTTATCTTCAGCAGCACAGAGACAGGTTTTTTTTTTCAGGACACGCAGAGCGAGGAGAATACATGGATAATATTTCTGTTTGATTTTTTTTTTCCTTGCATCAGTTCACTCTGGGTTTGAGTGGCTTTCCTCATAATGATTTATTTAACTCACAGAAGAATTTGACAGTCAACTAGCCCAGGAGCTAAAGGCAACAGCCTTTGTAGTCTGTGGGTTGCTGTCAGCAAGATGGACTGTTTCTGAGCAGGGTGAGGGGTAGCGACTCCTTCTGATAGATTTGGCCTTAATGGGAGCAGAGGAAGAGTTTGCTAAACTGTCTTCCACTTTTCAGGGTGTTGATTTGGTCAAATCATTTGACAGAATAGGTGGGTCATGCCAGCAGTGCTGCAATTATGGTACTGTGGAGATAACAGGGATGAACAAAAGCAACCAGAACAGTCGGCTTTGTGTGGCTGGTGATTCCTGTTAGGAAGTGAACTGGCAAAAGAGTTTTTCATCATTCTAAGTCATTACCTTGTTTTTAGCACTCTATTACTGCTTCTCTGTGATGTTTTCCTGTTGACCCAATAGGAGTGTTGATTCTTTTTTTAACATCTCTTGTTCTTCTGCTTTGCACAGTTTTTGGGGTACACCAAGTGGAACAGGATCGCCATGTTTCGAAACAGTCTCAAGATGCTTCTTACAGGAGGGAAGTCAAACCGCAAAAACAGGTCCAGTGGTAAGTAAATGTCAGCTCCTCATGCTGTGCTTTATTTACCCTTTCTGAAAGTATTCCTTTCATGTGTGTTTTGGTCTCATTGGGTCTTTTTTTTTCTTTTTAATTACTAGATGTACTCAGTTGATGATCTTGCAGACTCAAAACATCATCATAGGTCATTTTAATGTTGTGCTGTAATCTAATATTTCAAAACAGATGTATATTTATTTTAAAATGTATATAAACCACAATCTGTTTTTATGGCAGAGATAAGATGTAGGGGGGAAAAAAAAAATAGTTCTACACAGTCCCATAGCAAACTAACATTGAGGTTCATGTTTCAGTTATGGAAATGAAGCAATTTTTTTTTTTTCCTCCTCAAAAATGACTGAAAATTTGTGGCAGTGAAATCTTCTTCATTACAAATAAGATTTGTGATAGCAATAGCGATTGTTTTTATTTTTTAAACACAAGAGAGAGAGAGGAGTGGGAAGAGATGGAATTAAGGAGAAATTGCCCAAATTTAGTCAACATTTCTGTTAGTCTCCTTTTTCCACCATGCCAGGAAAGGAGTTTACAGTGAGCACTGGTTCATATGGCTTGGCCCGTTTGATCCACGAAGGAGGCTGGGAGGGATTGTAATTGTGAAGCAAAACGTTACAAAAATATTGATAGGCTTTAAAATGCTTTTATTTAACTTTCGTATTTATTTCCAAAAATGGAGCGCTGGCGGTGTCAGAGCTTTTAATGAGATCTCTTATTTTTGTTGTTAAAGCCATCTGGCAGCAGGTTTGGCGTATTTTGGGATGCAGTGTTTATTTGTGCTTGTGTGCCTGTGTAAATAGAGCGTCTGTGTATTCCACGGGAAACCACAAGTGAAGATGCAGAGAGATACAGTGGTGATAAATGCAGTGGAAAAGAACAGGCTGTTTTCCCTTGCTTGAAACAAGTTAATATTATTTCTTGCAGTGCTGGAATTTTTTTTTCCCCTGAACTTTTAATATCTTGCTACCCCAAGTGTTATTTGGGGCAGGGAACTGTGTTTTTCAGCAGTAGAGCTTTGCTGTGTCCTGAAGCTGCTTGCTAGTGGCACTGACTTCATTTTGGTCCTTGGATATCAGTAGTCTGTGAGTCTGGTTCCTGGTGGGAGTCCCAGTTTGTGTTGGTTGATGCTGAAGGTGTTTGCCTTGAGAAGTTCAAGCAGTGCATCCTGGTGCCGAGTTCCTGGCGTTGGTTACTGTAGCTGGGGTGTATCTCTCAGGGGGGAGAGCACCTCCTTTGCAGAGACACCCTCAGTGATTCCAGCCTGAGGTCAGGGCTGTTGTAAAGGACCTTCTCTCTTCTTCACAAACTCCTTAGTCTTTGGTTGCAGGAGTGGTTAACCTGAGGGAGGTACCCGCATAAAAAGACAGGTTTGGGGAAGACACATGAGCAGATGGCTCTGTCCTCTTTTGATTTGGTATCTCTGTGAAGTATCACAAGCCCAGGAAAGTGCAGGTCCTCTGGTGATACTCACAGCCTTTGGAAAACTGCACATGGACAAATAACCTGAAATTGTGGTTTCTGTTAAAAGCTGTATCTGTTATCAATCCCTCGTATTCCTTTTGGCTTATCTCCAAAACAATTTTAAGGATCTGGTATATGCAGAACTTTGCAGATACATGTGCCTTATTGTGTGATTGAAAACTAGCAGTTCTGAAACCACAAGATTTGATATGGCTTTACTTCTGTCTTGGAGCAAACAGAAAAAGAGGTGAGTCTTGAAAAACATCATGACAGTATTTAATAGGCAGTTTTCTCTAATGATTGTAGTGTATGTTTGTTGCAATTCTGCCTTTGAAATAAGTCACTTCACTGCGACTTTGGCTTTCTTCAGGGGAGGAGCAGGGATGAAAAGAGATTATGAGGTTTGTTATATTAACAGTGTCTAAATGGCAAAATCCCTCCACTGGCAAATGATTTTTTCAGATCAGTGTTAGTCTATCAAACTATAACATGACATGAGATGAATTCATTACTACCTATATTTTGAAAATAAACATATTTAATTCTGTATTTCTTTGCAACCCAGTAAGGAAATAAAATCAATAAATCTTCCATGTTCATTTCTGTGTGGCATACAGTCTAAGCCTGATATTTGCTTTATTTATTTGCTTTGCAGTTCTGATGAACTACACATTTGATGCTTCTAAAGTTGATAAAGGAGGATGGTCCTTATCTAATAATATACAAAAGGAATTTGTCACCCTGTCACTGACAGTACTAGAGCAGTCCTCCTGTCCTGGGCTGCACAGCCAAACTCAATACTCATCTGACTTGGCTGCTTTGCTTACCTTAAACCTCTGTGCTCCCTTTCTCTTCATCCTCCCTTTCTTCTTGATGCCATGATCTGTGAAGGAAACAATCTTGAGGAGTCCCCCCACCCCCTTGTGCCCCCTTCATAACAGCTAGAACCAAGGGGTTTATTCTCTACAACAGTTTCACATGGTGAGTGTGTACCTTCAGGTCAATGTTGCCCTCACTGTTAGGATATTTTGGGGTCTGTTTTTGTGGGGGCATAGGTGGGTCACTGTGGGTTCTGGATTTTTTTTTTTTCAGCCAAGATTTATTGAGGTTTTAAATATTATGCTTATATTTAACATGATTTAGATTGCTAATTAGAAGTTGGAAATGAAGCTTCCCTGATGGCTTTGGTGCTCTGATTTGTCTCAGAAGCTGTTTTGTCACGGGGTAGTGTGTTCTGGGGGGCATGAGCTGCCTCAGCAGCAGAGACAGCTGCGTGGAGAGCAACCCCTGTTCACAGGGAAACTCCAGCACAGAGCTACACCCACCTCTGGGAACAAACTCAAAAGTGAAAGCTCTTCTGTGTTGTAAAAGTGATCTCTTAGAGGTTTCAGGTCTGCTGGTGGTTCACCTTCCATGTAGTGGTTTTAAATGACGTAGGCAGGTGACAGCCACTCGGGTGTCTCTGGTGTGTGTGGATTTGGCTGAAGTTGCAGCGTGTGTATCTTGATTTCCTACACTCCAGTCATTTTGCATTCCAGTGCTGGAGTAAACCTTTGAAGCAGGGTTAAAGGCATTGTGTTTTTATTTTTTTTTTTTTCTTGGGGAATCCAAGTGAGCATGCTGGCCTTTGAAATTAGTGTTCTCTGCAGTTTCTTTCATTTGCAGTAACACAGTTAGCAAACGGGGTCAGTGAAGTCAAGCTCACAATCCCTAGATGTTGTGATGTGGTTTTGATAATTCTTCATGATTAAAAGAACACTGGTAGTGGTAACAGTAAAATGCCTTTTTATTATTCCTCCTTCAGAAACTGCTGAGCAACTTCTCTGAAGAACTGTGGTTAAAATTTATTTTGACTCAGCTGGGGTGGTTTTTTTCTTTTCTTTGGTGCTCTTTATGGTATTGTGGTTCAGGAACACACAAAATATTTATAAAAGAAGAATACCAATTACATCTGTATGAATGTACAGTTACATGCAGTAATGCCAATTAAAATAAATGAATTTCTACTGCAACATCAGATTGTGTAATCTCCTGTGGTTAATTTTGTGTATGTGTGTACTCTGAAAACTCCACTGACAGATTTCATGGCAATGTAGTGTATGCAGGACAACTCCGTGTGTTTGTGCACATATTTAATCTCTCATCTTAAATATTCTCTTGTGAGTCAAGGGCACTCCAGATATTTTACAGTAATGCCTCGAGGACACATTATGACTGCAGCAGTATTTTGATTAGGCTGTATTTTCTTCTGTCATCACTGGATATTCCCCAGCGCTACCAGAGAAAGCTGTAAAGCTAAAATGTGATCTGAATAGAGTTAAATATTATCTCTATTTTTCTGTTCTAATGAATTTACAGAGATACACAGACGTGTAAGTTTTCTGACTGTAGTTTGTGTCCAGGACTAAATTTATGTAGGATATGGGATTTTTAAAGCATGAAAGGACTGTGCTGTGTTCCATCCTTTTATTCCTCCTGGCTAAAGGTCTGGTGTGAGGATTGTGGCCAGAAGCCCTCTGGCTTCTTTCCCCCTGGTTCAGCCCTTCCAGGGCAGTTCTGCTCTCTGAATCCAGAGACTATAAGGTACTCTGTTTTATCAAGGACCTGCCTCATATGTATCTGCAGTTTGCTGGCTTATACCAAACATTCATTGATCTGGATATGTATTTAGTTTACATCAAATCAATCCACTAATATATTCAGTATTCCAGTATTGTGTTGGTGAAAGAAGCCTGTGTAAGGGGTCCAGTCCTTCACTGATTATAATTATCCTTGTTTCCTTTCCCAGAAGATAGACTGTTACCTTCTTACATTACCCCATTAAATTAATACTATCGTAAGAGTTCAGATTCCCTTAATAATCTAGTAAAACTCAGCTGAAAAACTGCATGATTTATTTGGCTTTGTACTTCACTTTGTGAAGTGCAAGTCCAGGAATTTGTGCCATTTGTTTCTGGTGGAGGCTGAGGTAGATCCTCAAAGTAGTCTTGTCTTTTATTTACATGTTAAATTTATCTGAGGCACCTGATCCTTTACAAACTAGCCCAAAGTCTGTGTTTTTCTTCTAAGTTAGTTAGGAATTGTCTTACTGATTCTTAACTGAAATAATGCACACAGTTTTTATCTTGAGCTTACCACCTAGGAGCCTGTCTAGGAGGCTGTCTGTCATTCATAATGTTTTTTTTTGGTGTAGGGCTTTTAGAACCTGTTCTGCTTTCCTGACTCGCAGGAGAGCCAATTACTTCTAACCTCCAATGTATTTATAGGGCTTTTTGGAACCTGACACTTTATATTTTAATTCCAGGACCAAAAGAGCCCCTGTCAAATGCTCTTCTCTTTTGATTCTTGCCTTTCAAAGATAAAAGGCGTTTCTCTGAAGGTCTCATCACTGCTTTGCCAGAACTCCATGCAGTTTCTTATCTATCTGATCTTTTTTGGAAGTCTAAGTGTAATTTTTAGCCCAAAAGAGTTTTGGAGGGTCACAATGGCTTTTTGGATTTCATTTATGAAAGAAATTGCTGAGTGATGGAATCCAGCTGGTGGGTCCTATAGATGTTGGGATAACTTAATTTAAGAAGGTATTAGAAGTGATATATTAAAAGACCTCTCAGGCTTACAGTGCTGAATACTGAATGCATCCACGTGTTCAAAGTATTCCATCCCAACAATAATTCAGACCGTGTTCTTCCAAAAAGTTTGCTACTTTTTCTTGTACTTTAGTCTCGTTTAAAAATGTATCTTACCAAATCCATAGCTCCTCTGACCACAGTGGAGTCTTGTTTGTTTTTGAGGTTATTAAGAATGGACTGACTCTTCCTGAAAGTTTGCTTTTCATTTATGTAATTTAAGGTATGTCTTCTGAAGAAGGAAGCATGTCAGGAAGGTACATGTGTACACGTACACAGGTTTATCTTCTTATTAAGGCATGGTTATTTGGTCAGAACGTTTTGTTCATACACCAACTTCTTCCTAAACAAAAGTTACTTGGACAATAAAGTTTCTGCTTCTGTCCTGCATTAGAATGAATTTCAGCAACTAGTGCCTATATTATTGTAATACACATTTGTGGATCAGCAGGAATTTTGATTTTTGTCTAACACTACAGATGTTAACTGAACTTGCTTTATAGCTCATAAATAATTCTGATCTAACAGGTCTGTTCAATCCTTTACTATGTTTATCATTTTTTTTAATTAACTGACTCAACCATTCCACTGGCATTTATCAACCTGTATTGTTTTATGCTTCTGTGTGTGAGCAGGGGATAATCCTGCCCTGTCAGCCTAAGCCTTGCCAATATTTTCACAAATTTGAACATGGCCAGCTGTAACAACAAGTGTGTTGACTAAAGCTGCCTCCATCCTGTTATGAGTAAGAAGCTGTGGATGGATATCCTCACCCCACCTCTGCTCTTCCCAGAGCCCTAAAAGGGATGCTATTACCTGTAGCACCATTCAGTGAGTCTTCTTCCCACGTCCCCTTTGTGGCTTTTTCCACCCTCTTGAGATTTAATTTATTGTTTAATTCTTTATCTTTTTTGCTTGCATCAAATACAGATGTGTATAGTAACATGTTTTTTGAAAAGGGATTTTAGTCCTTTCTCTGTTTCTCTATTGTCATCTCATGGTGCTATTCTTAAATGTTTTGCATGTTCCACATTTTTCAGAGCCATATTTCAAGCCTTTCTCCTTGCCTTTATCCTCCTCTTCTAACTTCCAATACTGTGGTACACTTAAAAAGCTCCTTTTTTATTTGCCCCTGTTTGCAAACCTTAAAATATGACTTTTCTTGTGTTTTTCTCAGCGTTTCAGCTCACCAGATTGCTGTATTTGACTGCATTATTTTTGAAATCTGCAATACTTGAATCTGATATGTTTTCTTTCAATTAAATTTTCTTGAATGTTCATAGTCTTGTAGCTATCCTTTTCAGTATTCCCGATTTTTTTGGCTTAATTTTTTTTGTGGGAGAATTGGAAGAATGCTATGTTTCTTGAGCTCTGATTTTTTTGAAAACGCAGCATCTACCTGTTTTTGAAATGCTGTATTTTGGACTCTTTACTATGAGGCTTAAATTTTGGGGACTCATAAATGTTCTTCCCTCCTCCCCCCCTTACATAGTAGTGTTCTCTTCAATATTTGGAAATATTTGAAATATTTCAATATTAGAAAATTTGGAAGGCAAGCCCTGTGCAGCAGGTGTATTTCCTGTTTCAACACAGGTGCAGTTCTTACTCAGTTCCTCCCTTTCCATTAAAGTAGCCTGTACCAGAGCTTGAAATGATCTTATTTTTCCCACCCCAATACAAAATGATTGCAAGTGTTCAGACTCTGTCCCATTTGTTCAAAAAGGTTAAATTGTAAAATTAGGTGCATGGGTCTGGGCAGGTGAGAGAAAAATTGAGTTTCTTCTATTTTCATTGCTCTGTTTCAAACAGTTAAAAAAGAGAGGAGGGCATGCCCTGAGTGTGGGACAGGATTGTCTCCTGTGCAGCTGCTGGGTGCTTGTTCTTCTCTTGCTGTTTTCTCCATTTTTTTATTCTCAGTGTATTTACTTCTTTTTCCTCAGTCATCCACACTTTATTTTTCAGACATATTCCTACTTGCTGGTTTTTATCCAAGATTTATCTCTAGGTCAGCGAGCCCATTCTCAGGTTCTTCCATATCAGCATTAAGCCTCCTCAGACCTTCCCCTTCGTTAGTGATTCTACAGATCTGATTGCTGAGATTAATTCACCCAAGTCCTTTCTAATAGCAGGGGCTGATTTGTCCTCCTGCTCTGCTCTGAGTGCTGCTTCCATTACAGCAGCCGCCTCCCCCTCTGCTGTCCTCATATGTTGTTCTGAGCTCTTTAACCTCTGGAGAATTTCTTCCAGGGAAAAGAAAAAAAGCTTTTTAAACCAGTCCTTTATGTGGGCATCCATTCTGCAAACAAGGGAATCGATTTCTGAAATTAAAGGGGTCAGGGAGTGGTGATGTCTGCGGGTTGTGCTGTTCCTCCAGAGCTCTGCCCTCAGGCAGTGGTCGGCTCTGCTGGTGCTGCCCCATCGACCACCTTTTCTCACTCTGAACTTTCCTGAAAGCCTTCACTGTGTGTGCTGGGTTCTGAGCTGTCAGAAACTACAGGAACAGTGATTTGCCTTCGTGGATTATATGTAGTAATTTCCACTGAGCGTTGTATTGACGGAAAGCAGTATTTGACCAGAGCCCGTGGAGTTCAGTGGTCTTCTGTATAAGCTTTGATTTCATGGAGGAAAGAGCAAGGGGAGAAAGCTTCAGCAGGGGTGCTGGTGATGGGTGTCTGGGGCTGGGAGTGTAACTGTGGAAGCTGCTCTTGTTTCTTACTGGAAAAGGAAGGTGGGATGCTTGGAAGGAAAGAGAGAGACATAATGTTGGGAGTACCTTTCTTCCTCATATTACATGGTTTTTGTTTCTATTGCATTTGCCAACAGTTCTAAAGGTGCTGCACAGTGGATGTTGTAAGTTTTAGAAATAATATTTAAATGTCCTTGTAACTACTTTTTGTCAAAAAAGGTATTTTTATAAACCTGTTGACCAACAGCTGAATGCTACTTAAAGAACACAACTGGCTTTTTCCTGTACTGGTAACTGCCAATAAATCTTTAAAGAGCTCTCAACAGCCTCTTTGTGCAAAGAGTATCAGTGTAGATAGTGTGGCATGAAAGCTGTAATAAGGTTGTTACCAATTGGAGCCCCCCGGTCATTCTCCAGATGCTTTCCACCAGAGCTCACTTCTGGCATCTCCATATCTTCACAGGAGAATGCAGGGCTGGAAGGTATGTGCCAAGAAGCGTGAGGAGGTCCCTGGGGACTGGGAAGAGGCAAGTGTTTCCAGCTAAGGGAAGTGAGGGGGTCTGAGGAATCATAGGCTCACGGAATCGTTTTGGTTGGAAGAGACCTTTACAATCAGTGAATCCAACTGTTAACCCAGTGCTGCTGGGTCACCACTAAACCACGACCCTCAGCACCACATTTACATGGCTTTTAAATACTCCTGGGAGAAATGCAGGCTTGACAGCCTCAGCTTAGTCATGGGAGAAATTACAGAGACTTCTTTAAAGCCATTTCCAGGCATGGAAGATGGGAAGGTCATATGGAATAGCCAACACAAAGATTTATTGAGTTACAGTTTATGCTTGAGCAGCCTGATTGCCTTCAGTGATGAAGTGCCTTCCTCTGCAGGTGGGAATGAGGTGGTGGACACAGCTTACCTTGACTTTAGGAAGCTTACCTTGACTTTAGCAAGGCTTTCAAAACAGTCTAAGACCCTTGTGGCTAGCTGGAGATGAACTACACAGACAAACTGCAGCCTGAGGAGAGTTGGCTGGGCTGTCGTGTTTGAAGGAGGGTGATCAAAACTCCCAAGTTGTAACTGGTGGCCAGTTGGGAGGAGCATTCCTTATCATACTGGCATCAGTAGTATGTAGCATCTTCAGCAACAGCCTGGACAAGGGGTGGTGAGCATTCTCAGCAGCTGATGTGTTGGAGGGAAGGGGCTGCTAGTCCAAAGCATCTTGATGGACTGCAGGAACCTTATGGAGCTCAACCAGGACAAATGCAACATCGTGCTCATGGGATAGACCAACCCTGTGCACCTGGGATGGATATAAGGGCTAACAGAGTCCTTTGCCTGGGTGCTCACAAAGAGCTGTGGTATCAGGGTTCCAGACCTCCTTGTGACAGTCATTTAGTTGTTGTGTGCACAGAAGTAGAGGCATATTGGTAGGTAAAGACAGAGAAGAAAGACAAATGATGTATGAGGGAGCAAAGAATGGTCAGTGCTCTCAAATACTGCCTTTTGACCTCCTTCTGACAGTCATTTAGTTGTGTGCACAGAAGTAGAGGCATATTGGTAGGTAAAGACAGAGAAGAAAGACAAATGATGTATGAGGGAGCAAAGAATGGTCAGTGCTCTCAAATACTGCCTTTTAATTATCAAAGTTGAATTCCAAAAATAGTTAGTGATACGTCTGTTGTCTCTGTGCCTTGGATCTCCATCTGTGGAACAGGGATGGTACCCCATCCCTCACCCTTGCCAGTGAGCCACCCTGCCTTGTACAACACCGGGCTGTTTTGGTGACAAGTGCTGGAGAAGAGCTCACAGCAGTTCCTGATTCTGTCAGAATGTTCATAGTGTGTTCTAGGAATCACCAGGTTGAGCTTTAAAGTGCAGTGCTGCGGAGGTGCTGAGCAAAGCAGGAGCATCAGTTCTGCAATCCAGCAGAACCTTTGGGGCTGAGGAAAGAAAGACTTCAGTGTATGATTACAGTCAGACTGTACCAACACAGGGGTGTAAGTGGGACAGAATGAAGTACGTATATTCTGTGAAATTTTGGATACACCTGGGATTTCGTGGTGTTAGTCACATATATCCATGGGTTTGCAATGACCTGTAGCTGCCTTGCTGTCACTGAACCAGTAGAGGGGGTAGAAGTTTTCTGACAAATCCCATCATGGATGTCTCAAAAGTTGTGCTGAAATGCACTGTGCTGATAAGCAAAGGAGATAAAGTTACATTTTGCCTTGTCAAGTGACCTTCCCTTCTCTTACTCATCAAAGAAAGAAGTTTTCTCATACATAATGTGAAAAGAATACATAAACTTGCTTCAAAAGAAAATACCATAGTCATGTGAGGGATTTGTTTGGCCAAACCGTTGGGGAGTGGAGTGTCCTTCCCAGGGTGGCTGAGGAAACTTTAATTCCTGTATCCCTAAGAGTGTTAAAAATCAGAAAAAGCCAATTAAGAACAAAGGTTCATATCAGCGAATTCAACTATTTCATCTGTAAAATCAGTAAGAAAACACTGTGAAGTCAAATGACTGATGTTTGGCTTTCTCTGCTGGAACAAGCCTAGCCCCAGATCTTGTGTAAGCAGAAAACTCGGATTCCTTAACTGAAAGGACAATTTACACAAAATGAATAATCTAATCTGTAAAAATGGTTGGGTTTTTTTATACAAGCAAACTAGAAGTAATGCTTTTCACAATTCTGGAAATGAACTAAGTATTGAGTGTTTCTAAATAAAGAAATTGTTTTAGAAATACTCAACATGTGTATGTTGGTGTTGACATTTTAGTGTGTTGAGTATATAATGTCTGTTTTCTTGTAATCAGAACTGGATGGGGCCCAAAACCATGGAAACATCTTCATGTGCAGGAAAATAATTACACTGGAGAAAAATTCAAGCTAAATATTAGGCTTTGTGGTTTTATTCTTTCTGAATGTTGAAACTGTAATTTGTTTGCAGTGAAATCCTGCCTGCCAGACTTTCGAATTAATCAATGTCAATCATAGAAAGCCACAGGTAATTGCCTTTGCTAATCAGCTTGTGAATTCTCACATCACGTGACATGGCACAATTTCAGGAAGATTTTCCAAGCCATGAATGCCATCGGTGGATGATCTGGGCACATCTCTCTCAGTGCATAGTGTTTGGGTGTGCAGTGCCACAGCAGGAGCCTGGCACTCACCGGGAGGCTGAGCTGACTTCAGCTCTTAGGATTGAATTCAGCACTTCAGAAAATGTCCTTTCAAGGTGGCTTTTTCACAACTTTTAGTACTAAATTTAGGGTTTTTTTTGAAGTCTACATTATCAACAGATTTGTGAAAGGCTTATACTTCAGTGTCTTTGGTTTAACTTGTAGGATTAGGTTCAATGAGACAGAAGAGAATAATCTTTTAGTGACAATATATATTTTTTTAATGCAGTATAGACAATATGAAGAATATAAAGTAGAAACCTTGGCAGAGCATGTGGCACAGATGCTACATTGCAAAAGCCAGGCTTTTTATATTTGTTTGGGGAGAGGGAAAGAAGGTTCTTGTAGGTATCCTTTGAATATTATAAAATACTGTGGAAGGAAGAAATATTAACTGCTGTGTGGGATAGAGGGAGGCTCTAGTCCCAGTTCTGTTGTAAAATGACAAAATGTGAAATAAACCTCTCATCTCATAATTTCCTTTTGTTTTTAAGCTTCTGAATGTGATGCTAAAAGTCAAGATGAGCTTGTAACTGGATGGTGGAAGGTATTATTAGGTCGTTACTTTATTAAATTTAATTTTTTTTTATGTTTAACTATCCAGTTATAAAGTAGACAGCAAAGAAAATAGAAAAACGTGGGTGAGGTACAATGAGAGTTGAGAAAAGTTGTAGTTCATGCTCTGAAAGATGATTTAGAGTGTCTCAGAGCCAGCTTTGAGTGGAGAGAGAGATATGAATATCCTCTTTGCCTATGAGACAAGCTGAAGTCATGTCCCAAACTGGAGGATCTGCAATGTTGACCTTGCAGAGCTGCTGTGCTGGTGGGAGTTGAGGGGGCTTTAGCAAAGCTGTGTCTGATGATTGTGAGGAGATTTCTGGGACTTCACAGTAGTGCTGCTTTTGCCTATTTATTGAATTTGATATTTAATTGCTGTTAAGAAACAATCTGCAAGTTCATAACCTTTCATGAGAAGGAAGGGAACGTGATCAGAGACTGCACACTGAACCTGTACTCCATGTGCAAAACACTTTTTGGATGTCAAACACTTTCTCATTAACCTACTCTGATTTGATTGGTAATAAATTAAGTTAGTGTCCTCCAGTTGAGTCTGTTCTCCCCATGATGGTAATTGCTGAGTGACCTCCCCCTGTCCTTATCTTGACCCACAAGCCTTTTGTTCTGTCTCTCTCCACTGTCCAGCTGAGGAGGGCAGTGATAGAGTATTATTAATCCTTGTTAGTCTAAGCATGCACGCACTTAAAGTCCCACTGAAGATGTGGGATTTTTCCATATCAATTTTTTTTTTAGTACCTAAAGATAATATTATTTATATTCAGTGTGACTTGTCCATGGGAAGTGTTGATACAGACTCTTGCATTTGTTTATTACATTGACAGATGTTGAAACCGAATGCTTCATCCTAGAACTATAGCTAAGTATGATTCACATTTTTATTTTTGAGGGATTTTTGTGCACAAAATATTGGCCAGATTATGTAAAAAGTTGTAATGTGTGATGTGTACAAAGATGATCAAACACAATTCAGTAAAGGTTAAAAAATCACCTCCCTTTTCAGGTATCCTCTTCCCAGGCTCCAGGGTTTTTATGTGGCTCTTCCAGGGTGGCTTTTGCAGCTCCCAGACCAGCACTATGTATGCAAAGTCACTGGGTTTGCAAAGTGTATGTTTAGTTTGATTCCTATAAACACCTCTTGGGTGCATGAAGTACCTGCACTTAGTGTGGGCGAATCAATGTGAGGTCATTAATACCTCCTTCTTCTTGGAGTTGCACTTGCTCTTCCTTTTTTTCCTTAAGGAAGAGTAAGTATCTAGTACTTACTAATACTTTTAATGGAAAAAATTATCTTTTCTTTATAAGAGGATTGATCTTGAAGCTGTCATCTCTTTAGAAGTTTCTCCTCTTCAGACCATTTCTATTGCATGCACTGGAACTTTTACTCTCTCCACATTTGTATGAGGACTTTTTTAATACCAGATATATTTTTAGATAACTTATGGATAATTTTTGCTAGAGCTTCCATTTTTAAATGACCTATTTGAGGGAACTGTGGAACTTTTTGCTGCATGATCTTTCTGATGTGGAAGGATTCATTTTGCTTTTTATATCATCCTTTTCATTTTAAGGACGTGATCAGTATAGAAACCAACCCATAGTCTGATAGAGTACAAAACCACCTCAAAATCTAAGCAAGTTAGGGACATGATTTTACAGGAAGCGTTGACAGGGTGGCCAGATCTTAGCAGAACATGTTTTGGGTCACTTAAGCAGGTTTGGAAATTAACATCTTTTCTTAGTGGAATGGTGATAAAGTAGCACATAAAAGCATTTGTTACACTTCAGAATGGTTATTGGTCACCAGGTCTCCTCAGAGACCTCTCTAACTCCTTGCTGATAAACAAAAGAAATAATCTGATGAACTGGATCTTTGGTCCATTTTTAAGAGTAAGAAATGATCATGGGTTATCTCATGTTTGCAATATACAGATTTAAAAACAGGCATTTAATTTATATTTGAATTTTCTTTTGTTACAATTTCAAGGGAAGTATTAATACATGAATTTACTTTTGTACTGAATAGAAATTAGTCGTCTTTTAACTCAAATTACTTTCACTGATAGCACAATAATTAATAGTGTATTTAAATGATTTATTTGTTGCATTGTTCTTCTCTGATCTAAATGATTGAATCATCAGCTTACACTTTTTTTAAGTATTCCTTGAAGTTGTTCACAGCCAAATATCTCATTCTGATCACTGAGTTGCCAATGCTGTTCTGTTAAACAGAATGAAAAGCAATGGAAAGCATTCTTGGTTTTGTTTCTGCAGTTCTTTCTTGTTTAGAAACTCAAGTTCAAAAATGCATCTGTAATTTTAATTAGTATGTTACATGAACAAAACTTGTTTGAATGTTTACAACAGTGCTGTGTTATTAAATACAGACATCTAGAGAGACTTCAATAGATCAAAGTTCTGAAATCTAACAATTATTTGAATTCTAGGTGTCCAGACATCACAGCTGCCTTTTAGTACTGTCTGCTGATCCAAACGGCTGATAAATGGTCCTTAGCTGGGAATGTTGCCCTGAAAGCTGCCCTGCAAGATGAAAGCCCACTGACCGTTTATAAACTGAATATCCAGCTATTCTTTCTCTTCTCTTTATTGTCAATTAAACAAAGCAAGAACTTCTTGCTCACTGTGTACACCCAAGACACATCCTTGCTGTTAAATGGAGACATTTGTCTCTGCTTGTTGTTCTTTGTATGACCAACAAAGTTCACCTCTTCTCTTGACATGCTCCAGAGAGGAGACCAATGCTTTAAAATAGATGTGAAGTCATGAAAATAGAACTTCTTTGTTTATTTTCTGAAGTAGCTCTGGAGGGAGCGTGTCCTGTTGGTTCCTACCCGTTGAGCATCCCACTTGAGGAAGCTGAGACAGGGTCACTGCGGGAGCTGCACCTGAAAGCACAGCAGTAAAATCAGGGCACAGTGAGTCAAAAATCACACCAAGCAGAGGCTGCTGCTTCCTAAGTACATAATGACAGTGAAGCAGACCTCCTCATAATCATTTGTGTGTTAATTCAAATCAGTTTTCTTGATTTTTCTTCCCATTTTCCTAAGAGAAGCATTTCCCACACTGCACATAGTAGCACTTCTAGTGCTATAGTTGTATTATGTACTGAATTGGAGCTTTTTGATTCTGTATTTTATAAACCTTACAAGCTTAAACTGAAAGAATAATTTTTATTTTGCTGAACAAATCGATCAAGTTTTTAATTGGGATAAATCAATTCTTTGGACCTGGGCCATTCTATGAAAAGTATTTATAACTTTGCTTTTGTCAGATTTTCCAGGAGTTCTTAAATATTGATTGAGGAGCAGCATGTAGGGTTCTCAAGTACTTCAGAAGATCCTGTTCTGTGATTACCAGGATTTTTAAGTGACTTGCTTAGATTAGAAATCTGTCTTCTACCTACCTCCTTCCTTTTAAATTCAATAGGATAACAAAAATGAAAAGTGCACTCTGGAAAATTAAAGTAGCCTGTTTTTTTCAGATTTATGCAAAATTAATGTGTTCTTGTTGTAACATACTTGTTTTATGGTTGTTTCTTGGTGGTTTTGTCAGTGGGTGTTTTGCACCCAGGTTCTCTGGCATCCCAGCGCACGAGAGGTTAATGTCCACTTGGCTTTTCTTCTTTCTTTTCAAGACAGAAAGTCTGTTAGTATTTTGTAACTCTACTTGGCAACAGTAATGATTTATCACAGGGTGCTTTTTCCAAAGGCATCTCTTTAGGACACTGTGCATGAAAGAAATCCAGGCGGCTGGCCTGCCTCCAGCTTCTCCTGCAGAGAGGATGAATAAGGGAGCAGCTCCAGGCCAGGGAGCCCGATTAATCTCCTGTGAAAGGAAGAGGGCGATTGAGCTTTGGAGGAGAGAGAGGCCAGGGAGAAGGGAGACGGGTAGATTGGCCTTGGCTATGTGCAAGGTGTCCTTCTGGCTTGTGCTGCTGCTGGCACCGGTGCCTCTGCCATGTGCTGTGGATAAAACAGCGTTGACAGACAGAGAGGAAGGCTTGGCCATTAGTCCTGGCCAGTGCAGCAAGAAGAGAACATTGTGAAAAGCTCCTGCCTTTGACTTCCTCCATTGTAAAAGCCCCTTTCAGTGAGTGTGGATAAGCTTCCTTGAGTAAATACTGTGTACTGTCAAAGATGTCCCGAGATCTTGGCTGTGGATGTGATCGAGGATTAGAGAACAGCTTCACAAGGCACGGTTCCTTTGTGCTGGTGCTTTGCTTCCCCCGTGTGCGCAGGTAAGCTGGGGAGTATCTTCTGAAGTCTGTTGGCTGACTACTAGAGCTGCCTGTCTCTAACAGGAGAAGGGCTCCCTCTTATTTTTGAATTCAGACGTATCTGAAGACATCTGATTTTTTAACTTTACGGGCAGCCGGTTTGCAGGCAGTTCTATGTAAGAATTGTAATTAAGGTGACTGTGGACTTACATTAACTTGTTCTTCTATTGATGTGCATATGAATGTCTCATTAGGTGTGAACAAAAAAAGTTCATAATTATCAAGCAACCAGTACATTCTGGACATAAAAGTTACTTTCTACCTTGCCGCCGCCTTTTCTTCTCTTTGTGATCTAACTAGTGTGGATTCTTTGTTTATATAATATTTAGCATATTTGTGAAGTTGGTTGTAACTTAGAGTTGAAAGTAGAATAGAGAGGTTTTTTAAATAGGGAGTTAAAAGCAGCATTGCAGAGTTCTCCAAAGTCTTAATGTTTTAAATGGATTTTAATGAGTTACTGGTATTCTGAGTTGAAATTGAAATGAATTTTAACTTTCTGGTGCATTTTCCAGCACTAGAAGTCAGTAATATTTGGTGATGCTACACATTTGTGTTCGTGTGTTCTATTTGTAGTGTAAATGCTCAGTCACATGAGCATTTTTCCAGGCTGGAAGTGTTTTTCTAATTGGTGAGTGCTTGTGCAGTAGTGTAAAAATATATGTAAAATAATGGCAACAAAGGTAAACCTGTAGAAATGATCCATTTTTATGACACAGATGATATCAATTCACCGAACATCCTTTGAAAATAAATTCAGAACCCTGTCTCCTAATTTTAATGTGTGTATTGCAGAAAACTTTGTGATTTGCAGATACCAGTGTGAGCTCTAAGACAAGGAGCGAAGCCAAGAAACCTTTGCCAAGAGTGGTTTGCTGCCAGCTCGGTTGTACTCAAAGACCCCTTTTCTTTTGTGTCATGTAATACTGATGTTAAAATTGCAGCAGTTGCTTATGTGTCTCTGTGGCACTGGGAATGTTCATAAAATGTGGAAGGCAACTTCTACAGTGATTTAATGGAATATAAATAAAGTGCAGACTAACTAAGATGCTGCTGCTGCTTTCTTCGTGCAGTGGCCTAGACCTCTGGGTCGTTGGATGATTTGCTTAAAATTGCTTCTGCAAATTTTAAGCAGATTTGTAGCCCCAAACTTGCTGGGCAGCAAATCTGTAGCCTGCAGTTTGGGGAGTCCTGCTCAGCAAATGGATGGAAAAAGAAGGTAGATAACTACCACAAAAGTGTGAGATTTGAAGAAGTTACTGAGTTGCCACTGTGTGAAGTGCTTAATAATTAAGTATACAAGGAGCCAGACCACTATGATTATTATTGGTAGTTAAATCTTTGCAAATTTGCCTGATATATAAAAATCTTAACTCAGTTTGCTGAAGTGGTCAGAAACCAGGTCCCCTCCTAGCACGGTGAGTAGTGATCCCTGCCTGTCTTACAGGTGAGAGGAGGGGGAAAGGATCTTTAAAAGGACACACAGGAATCCTGATGCTGTGTTGTCACCTTTCTGTTGTTGACAATAAACTATAAAAGGGAAAATCATGTTTAAATGCTGTGTTGTCACCTTTCTGTTGTTTACAATAAACTATAAAAGGGAAAATCATGGATAATAAAAAGGTACTTGAGATTAGTCACTGAGAAGTGAACATGTTTTCCTGTATAGAGAAACTGTCTGGGAAGTTTTCAGTATCATTTTTCTGGATGTGGGGCAGATTTAAACAGCACTTAGAGTGAAACCTGGTTATAACATTTGTCGTATTGAGCCATAGCTGAGGTGTGCTGTCAGACAGACAGCAATTAACCCACAGAGTAGATAACTGAGTCGAGTGATGAGCAAAACTTAATTGTATATTGCTAAAGTTCAGATACAATCTGTTTTAAATGGGGGCAATCACAACCGATAGGAAGACTGATAACCACAGTAGTAAACAGCTCTGGAACAGCTTTGTGAGAACTTGCTGGCAAAGTGAACCTCTGGACGAATTACTGCACTGGATTGGTACAGAAGGGAACAGAACTCTACGAATTATTTTTCAATCTGAAAAGGTCAGGATAACTTTGTGTCTCATTCTCTTCAGTGCTGAGACTTCCTTTTAGCTTGAAACCAAAAGAGTGATACATAACGAATGCAGAGCTGAAGGAAATCGGCCTGCCAAAAATGATATGACGTGGGAAGCTCCCGTGTGCTCCGTTTCTGTGGCCAGCTCTGTAATCACTGCCTGTGTTTTCACTACATAGGTAACAGCATGTTAGAATTCATAAATAAATGTGCTGTAGAACTTGCAAATAATCGTATTAGCAACACGATTTTTTTATTCCAGGTATTCATCTTGTAATACAATCATCTTCTCACATTAAAAACAAAACCAAAGGTTTCTGATTAACACATACTTGATGCAGTGTGGGGGTGTCTGGACAGAACAGTGACTTCTTACTGATAGATAGAAATAAGTGTGCCACTTTTTCTGTATCAAATAGATGAATTGAATTGTATCCCAGATTACATGTACCTGCTTTTTTCCAGTGGCAAAGAAAAGGTTTGAGATAATGAAGGTACAGGTCTGTGTCACTGACGCTTAAGTTTATTTAGGATTCATTCTGCTCCAAAACAACCCATTTCTTAAGTGTAAATGCCAGGAAAAAAACCCACCTGTCCTTGTGTCTAAAATTCAGGGAAGTGAAGCTGACAGCGTATTTGGTAGGAGTAGGGTTTAGGCTAATAAATTTATTATGACAAGAGTTTTTTCTGACTGTGTTTTTGTACAAGCTGCCAACACAGTAGGACCCTAATTCCAATTCAGGCTTCCAAGCACTGCAGTAATAAAAATAAACACAAACATACTTGCACAGGAAAAGAGCTCTTTTTTAATCCTGCAGTTGCTCTTAGTAGCTTTGTGGCCCCTGGCTGCATGGATTGGGTATTTTTTTTTGTGTGTTTTTTTCATAAACAAAGAGTAATGTGGGTAGTTAATTAAGGATATCTAACAATCAGGCAGTTGTACCTGTCCACTTCGAGGTGCATTCATGAAGTGCATGTACTGTTATAAACAGTTCCAGCAGGTGTCTGTGCTGTGCTCCTAAAAAAATGGAGTTAGTGCCATAAAAATGTAGGAGGAGGAGGGAACAAAAAAAAGGCAACATTTTGAAAGGTGCTGAGGTGTTTTAGCAGTGCAGCCACTCACTGCTGCTTCGCTGGGTCCTTCCTGGGGAAGCTATTGCTTCCCCCAAAAAACCAGAACAAAGCCATAATTTGTACTCTGCTCGAGTGACCTTCCTTGGAGAGAGAGGAACTTGTTTGATAAATGGATGGACTTAAGTATTTCTATGGATTGCCAAAGCTTCTTAAGCCAAATTTCTATTTTTACTTCATTAATTAGAATGTTTCCATATTGCAAACAGGGATGGTTTTGCCCCAAAACAGATGGCTTGCTCCGTCGGAGCTCTGACAACGTGAAAATACCAAATGCGCTGCTCACTGATGAAAGTTTTACTTATGTTTCTAGATTGAGTTTGCTGCATCTTTTTTCTGTTATAAAACATAAAAAATGACAGCTTATATTTTAAATCATTTGGCAGCTAAGGCAAAAAGCTTAAAAGATAAAACACGTAATAATAATCTGCCTGAAATGATTTTTGTATGGCGAGTTTTACAGGGTTTATTTTGTGTCTTTGGCTTTGTTTTGAAGTAATTTCCAGTACTGTTAAATTAAAAAATTGCAAGTTGCTGGGGCTGCAGGGGTGGGAAGGTGGCGTGGGCAGCATGGGTGGGCAGCTGCCTCCTCTTCTGCCCGAGCGAGGCGCGAGGGGAGGCGAGAGCAGAGCCTGGAGCTGCCACGGAGGGACGGATCCTGCTGCGCTGCGGGTCTGCAGCAGCACCCCGGGATCTCCTCCTCTGCTGCCCCCAGGGCAGGCAAAACGGGTTGGGATCTGGCAAGGGGAAACTCTCAGCGTGATTCAGAGGTGGGCTGGCATCGCTGAGGGAGGGAGGGATGCAGGAGGTGAGGAAGGCTTGAAGAGGTTGGTATGGCTTAGAGGATCTGTTGTTTCTCTGTTTGTTTTGGGCTGTAGCTGTTGGAGCACAGATGTTTTAAGTTTGTTTTTTTTAAAGCGATATGGTCTCTTTCTGAGGTTAAAAGTACATGAAAAGGTGCCTGCCTCTTGTGTTTAAATGTTTACAAAATATCTTGCATCTTGGTTTGCATGTAGAAAAGCGTTTAGTTATGGCAATCAAATATAAGATCTGTTTTCTCCTTTTAAAAATGAAGCACACCCTGCATGTCTCTTCATCCTCCTTTCTTCCTCTCCTCTATCTTTTGTTTCTTAATTTGGTTTTGTGTGTATGACAATGGCAGAGTATTAACAGGGGAGTCTAAGCTGAGACATGGAAAATCGTGGGGATAAATACTTCATCTTTTATTAATAAGCATAGTACACTGTTTAGTTTCAGTTGTGAATAACAAGGCTTTAAATTATTAAAATTATTTATTTTTTCAAATAAAATACTTAGAAAATACGACATTTCAGGTTGAGGAAGTTGGGACCGAGATGGGGGTCGTGAGGATCCCAAGGACACAGAGATATGAAGACTTAGATAAAGCTGACTTTTGACATTATGGTATATCCTTTTAACTTTGTATTGTTGAGATCATTAAACGGTAGTAGTAATAATGTTACTGTGAAACTTAATAGTAAGTAAAAATATAATTCTGTTCTTCAGCCTTGGTAGGTCTGTTCTCAGGTTGTTTCGTTGCAAGTGAGAGCGCTGGTTATGTTATGAGTACGCAAACTTCAAAGAGGATTTGAAGTGATTTGAGAAGGTGGATTTGGTGCTTTCGAAGGACTTGAGGGTGCTTGGACTGGTCTGATGCTGATTTGTGGGCTTTGGTCCTGGGGTGTGCTGAGCCAAGGGGGTGAGGAGAAGGGGCTGGATTCCCTGCTGTGGCTGGAATTCTGACAGGCTGGAATGTGCTGCCAGCGCCGGTGGTGACACTGCAACCTGTGGTGCACTGTCGGGAGGGAGAAGCTGCTGGATTTGACTTGTTAGCTTTCTAGGTTTCTGATAAGATGGTTTTAATGTCAAAACATCTAAAAATGCACAGTGGCATAGCCAAAATGCAGAGGGAGATGTGTGTTTGTTGGGAAGGTGCTCCTCCATGGAGGCAGTTAAAGCTTGACTGAAGAGGGAAGGGAAGGAGGGCTGAGGGGTTCATGTCACGAGGGGGTTGGTGTGTTCATGAACTCAGACACATGGAAGAGTTTTTTGTGATGAAAATGTTGACTTTTTAAGTCTGGCTTAATGCTTGACCAGACTTTTAAAGAGTTTGTTTTACTTATAAATGGATGATTACATGTTTTAATATTCTTACTTAGATTACTGGAGTATAATAATGTATTTATTAATTCAGTTTTGTTCTGTTTGGTTCCTTTATCATGCATCCCTGTTCCCTACCCCTTATTTATTGCAGTGTAAACTATAGCTCAAGGAAGAAAGCCCTGTTTGGATTTAATTGTGCTCTATAGTGCACATTTCTTGGTTCAGTTAAATATTCTGAATAAAAAGACATCCTTGCTTCCTCTCTATGCCTAAATCAGCATATTTTTCAGATGCTGCTTACTAGTAACTGATTTAAAATTAGAATGATGCAGCAGATCTATAGGTGCTAAAAATAGTTTACATTAGTAGCAAGAGTATCTCTGAAGGCATATTCTACATTTTGTTAGAAATCTGCCTTTATTTTTAGCCGTTTCATGGTAGTTACATAACTGAGATTTGAAAATGAAACAGAAGAAGGTGAATTCTCTCTATTACAGAGCACAGTAATAACGAGTTTATCTGTGTTCTCTCACAGCACTGTGAAGGAATGGTAACAGCAAGGCTATGAATTGACTAGTTCCCTTTTAAGAACTAAAATGACGTTTAATAGTAATTAGAGCTTCACTTAGAGATCTCCTTCAGACTGCTACATCTCTCAGTCTCTTCTTACTGTCCTGAAAATTTAATTCTAGTCCTTAATGGTATCAGTGCACAACCCTGATGTGCTGTGCAGGACCAGGTGATACCAGATGTGTTCACTGGCTTCCATGGGCAAAGCAGAGACAAATGGCATGAAATTTTAACAAAAACAAAACAAAACCAACAAAGCCAACAACAACCAAACAAACAAATCAAGAGAAAAAAGAAAAGGAAGTTTTAAGTTAGTCTCTGAAGTGTGAAACGATCACAACTCCTCGAGGTTTCTTAAGCGTGGGCTGATGAAAAGTCTTGTAGCAAAGAGAGAAGCTCCAGAGAACAATTTTCACCATTAGTCTCAAAAGTATTTACATTTGGCTTTAGAAATTTGTCATTTTGGACCTCAGTGACACTTCCTACGAGAACACTTGGTCATTGGCAGTCGGACAGCAGGGTGTTGCAGTCAAAACAGGTGATGACGAATTGTTCTCTTCCTGCTCCCAGTTGTGGACACCCCTGAGAAGGGGAGAACAGCCCGTGGTCACCTCTACATCATTGTTGTTCGTGGGTGGATGGCCCAGGGAAATAGAGTGGTGATGACTAGATCAAAGGAGTGCCCTCTTCCCATTCACTGGAAAGATAAAAAACACTAGCTATACAGTGCAACTGCTTTATCCTCTTTGAAATCACAGCATTTGAGCCCTCTTTTTAACAGTTAACTACTCGGGAAGTGTGAAAACAGCATAGGTAAGTTAGGGATGAGGATTTAGTAAGGAAAGAGAACTCATCTTCCTGAATCAAAGCCAGCAGTAGTGAATCAGAAAAATCAGGTAGGGGTCCTACCTCTGTGAGCCTTTCCCATCACAAAAATCAGCCCTTACTGCTCTGTTCTGCTGCTTAGCTGATTTTTTGGAATTATCTGCTATGCTAATAGAGCAGTGGGCTGGAGGCAGCTGTGCCTTGGTGTTAGATGCTGAAAACAAAATGGCTGGTGTGTAGTAGTGCTGCAAAATTGCAGATGAAGAGCTAGCTGCAATTAAGTTGTTTCTGTTGAATAGAAATTAAACAAAATACAATGATTTTGACTGGTGGTTGGGCGGCTGTTTTTGAGATGGAAGAAAGGGAGAGCAGACTTAATTTAAGTGAATTTGCAAACAAATCTGCAGTTCCTACTGAAAAATCAAAAGTTTTTCAGCTCAGAAATAGCTAATAGGTGTGTTTTCAGCTATGCAATTAAGGAATGTTATTTGTGTTCTTAAACTCGTGCTGACCGAGGCTCAGAGCCAGATGCTCTTGCACTTGGTATATGGGGTGTGTAAGGAATGCTTCAGTGCCTTTGTTTAATTTGAAGTAACTCCTGAAAGAATTGTCCTTCCCTTTTTGGAGAGTCTCCTCGAGACTTAGGTGGCCACCTTCTGAAGAACTGATTTTTTTCGTCCATTGAAACAGAACATTGAAATCATCTGAGCTGCAGTGGTGAGAGCTGGATGAACTGGCATTAAGACCTTCACAGTATCTTTAATTTTAGGCCCCATTCTGGGTTCATCTCAGATGAATTTAATTTAAAATAAGATTAAAATAATACCTTGTTTGATGGCCATCTATTGAGTGCTCAGCTGATTTTTTTTTTTTTAATTTTTTTTTTTTTTTGCAAATACTACGTTTGTGGGCTATATAAATACACTGGTATTTGCACATGCTTTTGTCCACAGCCTGGTGGCGAACCTTTATCCTGGTCAAAGGAAACACAGAGTTTCCTAAAGGAGAAATAGCAGAAGGTAAAAGAATCACAGGTATTGCCACTGTGAGATACTAACAGGTTGAGGCTGCAGCTTTAAGGCTGAAGTGTTACAGAGTTGAAGTGTTTCAAAGCATGAACTGCAGTAAGATTTTTTCTTTTAAGTTTGTTTTGTGCAAAACTATGGGCACAAAATTTATGGGACTGTGAAGTCAACAAGAGTGATTGAGACTTTGGTAACAACATTCCCTAGAATGTAATGTAAACGGTGGAGGTTCTCACGCTGCCTTTGATACTTATCCCTTTTGATCTAGCAAGTACAGTCTACGTAAAGGTTTTAAATTGTAAATGTTTTAATATGGTATGTTCACAATATTGCAAGCTTTAATTTATTTCAAAATGCTCTCCAGGGCTGTGCATGTTTACAGGAGCAGCAGAGCCTGTTAGGAATAGGGTGTGCTGTGATTTTTTTAGGTGAAATGATTTCTTAGGTGTGATTCTCACTGAATTGTGAGAGCTGGATGATATTTAGGGGACGTGAGGTACAGTCCCTAGTATTTACCGTGACATATTTCTGTACAGGCTATCAGAACAGGGATTATGTCTTTACCAGCACTCTGAGGTGTTGATTTGCTGGTTGCTGCTGGTTCCATAACTGCATTTTATGTGGGCAGTATTTTTTAATTGTAAGTAATAAAATAAAAACTAGAGGTTTGTGAAAGACTTGTAGCATGCAGTGAAAAAAATCCAACAACTAAGCTGCTCAGAAGGATGCTGATACTTCATTTCAAAACACAGTCGATGTATGTTCACTGTAATGCTGTGTAAATGTGCAGTATGTTAAATAATTCTTAAAGTCTAGTAATAAAAAAACATTATAGAGGATTATTTTCTCTGGGAGATGTTGATTTAGTGGAATATAAGGCAAGAAACTCAACTTCTATAATAGTGCCATTGCAAGGATAAATCAAGCATATGTCATTGCAGAATAGTTGCTGGGCATACCCCAGTAAACATACTGTAAATATCAAGACACTGATGTTGGATATTAGATGTTTAAGGTTTTCTTTCATTAGATTCTGTCAGAATAATGTAGAAAATGTTTTAGAAATTATTGTTTTCAAGACTTCTGATGTACTTGAGAGAGAGAACAGGTCCATCTGCCTTTTTAGAAGTGGAAGTACTTTCATAACAAAGACTTAAAAAAAGCGCAGAAGCCTTGTCTGGAAGTTCTTGACCAGCTCTGGTCAGCAGTCTCTTCAGTATTATTTGATGTCAGGTTGGCGAGATGTGGAATTAATCTCTGAAGTGAAGAAGTGCAGCACATAATGTTGCTCTAATACGCCAAAATGTCACCTGGTAGGACAGGGTCTGTGGGAGTAAAGCTTTAACATTTTTTAAGTGTCCAAGTTATGGGTTAACCTTTAGCTGCTTATTTCTTCATAATGCACCTTGGGGACTGCCAGTGACCTCGGCTCTCTGTGCTGTTTGGAAAAGTTTCTTCCTGGCTTGGTGGTGCCCACGTAGCCCTGACCTTCGGGGACATGTAGGTGTCTTCACCGTGTGCTCCAGCGTCTGCTCTGAGAACACTCTCTGGAAGGACAGCTCGCCCACGCCGCTGGAGTGCAGGCAGACAGGGGACGAGCTGGATTGATGATGGAAATGTTTGTTGTTTTGCATTTCTGTGATTATTACGACTTTATGTAAATGGCACCAAAGGACATGTTCATTAGAGTGGATGCTCCTTTCATAGCAGTTGAAATGTGGTTTTAAAAAAAAGCTGCTTTGGCGTGTTTCCATTGTCTTCATAACAATATTGTTTGGAGAGTTTTGTGGATGGTCATTAGAACACACCAGGGTGGGAGGTGGGAATATTTTGATAAAAATAAAACTTAATTTGCCCAGTAGCTAGTGAAGGATTGTAATTAGGATCAGATGGGGTTGGGAATAGTTTGGCATGTAACCCTTGTCACTCTGCCAGTAGCACAGCAGGAGATTAAACCTTCTCATCTGCCCTGAGATGTGGTGTGAGGGGCTGTGGACAGAGACCATGTAGGTACCATCAGGGAAACTCAGTCACAGCTCCTCTTGGAGGTCTTCTGCAGAAGCTGTCCCAATTTGGTTTGGATCATCCAATACCAGTCAGACAGAAATCCAAATGTATTTCTTTTAAGAACTCTCAAGGGACAAAGTATTATCACTGATCAAAGTGAGGTCATTGGACATTTATGAGCATTACCAGAGAAGTATATTTGTAATATCTTGTATTTCCTGGTTATGAATTAATCATCCAGATTGGAACCAAAGCTTTGGTGTGGCACTAGCACTGGAACTGTTCTCCCTTTCCTTATTGAGAGAGCTAAGGGTTAGCTCCATGCCTCAGACAGCTCCAGGCTTTAGTGTGACTGCCCCAAGGTGTCCTTCAGATCATCTGCCTGACCAGTGCTTGCTCTGAATTTTGCTTTGGGATCTTACTTCCTAGGGAGCTTATCCAGAGTGCTGATCTGTTTTGGGTTTCAGGGGTGTGCAAGAACTGCAACTGCATTTCTCTCATCTGCTAAAGCTTTAGCTGAGGGATTTCCATCACTGTCTTTCATTTTCTCTTTCCATATGATCAATTTATGTATTTCAGCTATCTGGGCTTCATGACTGACCCAGATGACAGACCATTTGTGCTGCAGTACAGACTCGTGTCCAAGCTGGACAGCTGTAGCTGTATTCTCTCAAGAAAGTTTTAGTACTCAGAATAATTATTTTGCTTCTCTGGTAGGAAGGATTGAATCTTTGCTGAAACTGCATTTTTGTAATGAATCTTAATGTATGATTGCATTTAATAACTCAGAAGAAAAGCTCCCCAGACCAAAAATCTGATAGAGGCAGAGACTTGCTTTAAAAAAGCTGCTGAAATGGAGGAATGCCCCTCTGTGTTTCCCTGGTGCTCGTAGTACTCTTCGATCATTTTGAAGAACATGTTCTATTGCAGTTTATGGTTTCAGGTGTCCACATGGGGATTGTGTTTAGAATGACCTGGGTCAGAAGAACATGCACCTGAAGAACCAGGAGAGCAGCTTCCTTCCCAAGCATCACAGTTAGTGTGATGAACAGACCAGTGCCATGTGCTGGTGAACTTAGATAGTCTTTTCAGGTGATGATCTTAGAGGTCTTTTCCAACCTTAATAATTCTATGATATTGTTTGTGAAGAGCTCAAAGGAAACTTGGGTAAGGACAAGAAATGTTGGAGAAATCCATCTCCTGTTTTCCTTGATTGAATGAGATAAACTACACTGATTTCTGTTGGGTTGCTGTGGGTGATGAGCAGGGACTCAGCACAGGTTTGCAGCAGAGCTGCATCAATTAACCACACTCCCTGGCAGAAGATAATATCCAGCAAAAACCTGCACCACTGCAGCTTCCTTGGGTTGGGTGCTGTTGTTGCAAGGTTGTACCTACTGCTATGTCTTGCTGAAAAGTTGATTTTTCATGGCTGAGCAGTAAAAACTAATTGGGGCCCCAAGAAACGGCTGTTCTGGCATCCCCAAGAGCTCATAATCTTACTCACAGGTTCCCGTTTGGAGACAATATCCGCAAGCATGAGTGTACAGGCTTTATTTTTAATAATAGAAGAGGAAGGAAGAAAAGAGGTGATTAGAAACATTTACACCTTATTCATTAGGTGGGTGTGTGGAACAAAATCCAGCTGGGAGAAGGTCTGTGGATGGAGGAGAATATGAAGTGGTGGTTTGGAGAAGCAGTGCTTCCTTCAGAAGAGGTGTGAGGAGATGCAGGCAGGGTATGGGCCATTATACTGAGGCCAGAAGAACAGTTTATTTTGCAAAGAAACAGACCAGACCAAAAAGTGATGAGCTGATAATGATGAAAAAATAAAAATCAAGGAACTCAGTAGAACTTATACATATTTTATCTGCCCTCTGGCATAAAACTTCTTGCGTCAGTTGATACTTTTTTTCCCCAAAAGCTTCAAGTCCTGCAACCATCTTTTTTCCCTTCAGAGCAGCAGCCATCCTAAAAAATAAAAAAATCATACAAAGAAGCAGCCTGATCCACACCACGGCATTCTAATACTGAAGTTCTTAAAATTCATGTGCATATTCTCACAGGCAAGTCTGGGTCTTCTCTGCCTCGGAGCATTTCTCACAGCACAGATGTCTCTGCATGCTACAGTTACAATATATGATGGTCAATTATTCTTCTTTAACAGAAATTCCCTAAAAGTAATTTATTTCAGAAAAGCTGTCTGAGCACATAGTTTAGCTGCTGTTTGTGTGGATTCTCTTGCGTGTACTCTGGCTACTATAAATGGCATTTTTCTGGGGTGGCTGGGAGGGTGTGTGTGCGAAGGCACAAGCTCTGCAAAGCAGTGCCATGAAGTAATTAAATAATAAAAAATATTGCTGGTTTAACTAGAACATTGTGGTTTTACGTGGCACTGTATGAATGTGGTAGAATCACAGGCTAATTTTGGAGGAAGCCAACGTAACTTCTATATAGAAGTTACAGCACAGGCAGTCAGTGTACACAGTGCTCAGGTATAACACTGAGTTATTTATTTTAAATAAACCCCAGTATCTGCAGTATTTCACAGTGGCTGTGCAGACAAGTGCAGCAGTGTGCATACAACTATATATATGTATTTTTTTCTTGTGTGAGACTCTGCTTAAGCTTCTGTTGGCAATGAGAGACATTGATTTCTTCATTCTGAGGTCAGCTGGTGTTTCTCTTGGGGAGTGCTGTCGTTAACTCCGCAGTTCTCTTTGGCACTATGTGCAGTTACCCTCTTTCTGTTTTAAGGGGAGAAAAAAGTGATTCCTTGCTGAAAATGAAACTATTTGGGGGGATTCGTGGGGATTTACAAGTTATTTATTTATTATAGCCTGGAGTTATTGAAAAGGTCATTCTCTAGTGGGCAGAGTGTTTATGTAGGACCTTTGACCTGTCAAGGTTTAATGCTAATGCTTTTGAGTTTTGCCACGTTAAAATGAGTTGCTAATTTGAATATAGACGTTAGGGGAAAAAAATAATTGTAATTTGGCTAATTTATTTATTGACAGTGATTTATTCTAGTTGCTTACCTAACCTGGGAGTGCTTGAGGAGCTCAGACCTGACAGCTCCGGTCACCAGAGCGGGAGCACTGCGGTGCCGTGTGGTGTGAGATGTCTGCAGTACCTTCTTCTGGCTCAGAGGACTGTTTAAGAAATGTTTAAACCAAACAAAAGGACTAGTTGGGCATCTGCTTACTTAACATGCTTTATTATGTTTTGTTCAGAATACTATATACATTAAGAAACCTGTTTAAAGATGGTTCTCTGCTCATTAGCCCTTTAAAGTTCGGGTAAGATTTTTTTTTGAAGGTAGTCATAATGTAGCTTAAGCTTTGAAATGTTTAAAGCAAAACTGGTTCTGTCTTTTGTTACAAGTGTAGCATCTGTTGGAGTGGAGTTGACACCCAGATTATGCCGTCTGATGGGTTGAAAGATGTATTATCACCCTTCAGAGTTCGGCCTGGCTATTGATGTGTGCTCCATCTACAATTAACAAGGGTACTCGTCAGTATTCCTGCTCTTAGTCATTATGGGTGACATGTCATTACATCATGGGAACTAAAACATTTCCTTCGAAATAAGGAGTCTTCTTGGAATATAGATGAGTCCTTTTTTGTGGAACGCAGCTCAGTTGCCTGGGGCTAATGCACTTGGTAACTCGGGCACATTACAGATGGTTTTCTCACTATTGCTTCCGTGCGTTTGTGAGAGCCTTTGTGTTTCTTTCTGCTCTATAGATTCACCTTTGGTACATTTCCTTATTGACTTGATCCATAGAAAGATAAGGGGGAATGGCAGGTGTCTGAGAAACTCCATGGTTCTGTCTGCTTCAGTGCCTTTCAAGTTCATTTTGTTGCAGCTTCAGACACAGTTTGAAGCTTCCCTTTCAGCTTTGGATGAAAAGGAAAAGGTGAGTCATGCAGGTAACTGTGCTTGCTCTGTGCAGTTTCTCATAAACATGTTACAGAAGGATCAAAATTATGAAGAGTAAAGCCCTAAGTGACTTGATCTAAATTGGTGTTGCTTTGAGTGGGAGTGGTGGGACCTGTGAACACAAGGTCCCAGCGTAGGTTGCTCCGTGAGCCTTAGTTTCTGAGGTTGAGAACACACAGTTCCAAAGTACTTCACTTAAAAGACCAAAAAATTTTGGGTTAAGAAAACAACAACAACATGTGTTTCTGAATTCTCCTGTATATGGCTTGGGAAGAGGGTGAATGGGGTGACTGGAGATCAGTTCAAATAAAATTTTATTTTCCTTAGTTTTCCCCCTAAGTGTTTTTTACTGTTTGAAGACTGAAATGGAACCCTAAAAAGGATTCAGAGGTTGATTTTTTCTTGTTGTACTACCAGGAGTAATAAGGAATCTGTAGACTGAACCATGCAGTCAGTCAGAATCCTTCTGTCCTTTAATGGAGATGAATAAATATAATTACTGGCCTGGTAATGCCTGATGTCAATTAGGAAGAAAGGATTGAGTTTGGTTGTGTAACGTATTTGAATGTTCTAGCTAACCTAAATACAAGCTGTAGCTATTGGAAAGACTTAATTTTCATTAATTGCTCCAGCAGCTGTGTGACTTAAATGCAAGAAGAGTTAGGGATAAAGACAATGCTATTTTTATGTAAAGCCAGATCACACTAAAACTGAACGGACACAAATTATTATTTTTCCTCCTTATCTCCTCCCCTCCAGCCCCCCAGGATCAGAACACATAGTAGTGCTGTGCTGCGTGTAGAATTGAGGAATTGGGTGGATCTTCTTAAACCACAGAGAAAGGAATTTTTTATCCTTGGAAAACTAAGAGTATTTTGAAGTGTGCTTTTACCTGGCTAGCCCTGTCTGCATAAAGCTTCCAGCTGAAAATATTCAGCTCCTGATGGGTTATTAATCAGATGTGTTTCTAGAGCCCTTGGAGTGGAAGTTCAGGGAAGCCCACTGGAGGAACAGACTCCTGTCCTGCAGTGAGTGTTTGCAGAATTGGGCTGTGGTCCCCAGGAGCAGGAGTGAGCTGGAAGAGGAGCAGTGGCCTGAACAGCGAGCCCGGTGCTATGCTGCAGAGAGCAGCTGCAGCTGCAGCCCATCGTGGTGGTCCTTGAGTCCCCTGCCTATAAACTGAACCTTGTGTGTTGGCAGGATCTTAACCCACGTCTCGATACTTCAGAAGGCTGCCACAATGGCTTTGATTCTTTGTTGGTAGCTAGCATTAAAATTAGGAGGTTATTTGCTGGGAAGATGCTGGCTAATGCTGTCTGTGCATCCTGGAGCAGGTACCTGTGCTGGGCAGTGCCCGAGGTCAGGGCTCTTATGCAAATATCTCAACTTGCCAGACAACCCAGGGCTCCTGCTTTGTCCAGAAATCTCGATGTAGGGATGAGATGTGGAAGGTCTTATCCCTATAGCATTCAGTTCTCCTAGGCGAGCAGTTGGACCCTATCAGTACAGAGGTGCAGCAGGATTACAGGGCAGGTTTACTGTATAAGCAGTTTAGTTCCATTAACAGGATTGAGGTTTTTCTGTTGATCCTGGGAGAACAGCAACTGTATTGTTATTTGGGGCCGTAGTATTTGCTTGAGATTTTGCCCAGCTTTTTGCCACTAACATCCACAAAGATCATAAAGTGGGTGAGTTTACATTTTAAGGAGGGAAAGTGGCAATGTGCTCATGTATTGTAGTATGAACTACTTCACTTTTGATTGTTCAGTGCTATTTAAATTCAGAAACACCATGAAATGACTATGAAAAAAGAAGGGGTTTATTTGTCAGCATCTGTGTTTAAAGCCTGTGTAAACAGATTAAAGATATGTATACTCTAACAGAATAAAACAGCACAGGGATGTAAGAAAACTCTCACTCCCCTCGCCTCATGAAGCTCATTTCTGCAAGTTGGGTGCTCATGAGCTTTCACCAAGTTTAACCTTTTGTTTTTCCTAAATACATGTTCCCACTGAGGCTGTGTCCTCACTAAATATGGGAGTTTATCTGCAGAGCCAAGTGTGTGATGAGGGAGATGGGATGATGGGATCTCTGCCTGCCTGCTTTTGTTCATGTCTACAGTTGCATTCAGATGATAGATGTAGAGCAAGTTGTTAACAGTTTACAGCTAAATTCTTTCACTTTCCTCCATTTTTAACTTTTGCACATTCCTTGGAAGTGCCAGACTGTCCCTAACGTGCTGCAATGTGAGGTGCTGGGAGCCACAGCAGAAATCGGGTCTGGAGCAGCTCCCGCCAGTCACATGAAGCCCCTGGATGTAAAATGCCTCCAAAAGCAGCTGGGCTGTAGTGCTCCATAAATGCCTGGCTGTGGCATTTTTGTCAGTGGGGGAGTTTGGGGCGTTAGGTTTTATTTTAAAAGATATTTCAAATGAACTTACATGTGCTGTGGTCTAAATTTAAAGAAATCTCTGGAAGTCAGGATGAATGCAAAGCCAGACTGGTGTTCACGTGGAGTGTTTTTGCTGGAGCTGTGTTTGGATTTGATTTTGATAAAACTCACGTCTCTCTAAGACTCAGAGCACTGAGCACAAGGGAAAGTGAGTTAGGTGCAAGGGGGTACAAACTATTTGATCATACTATTGATGGGATAATTAATAGCAGCTATTCAGATTTGAGGTCGTGTCCACAGGCAGGTGTGAACATACTTGGAGATGAGAAAATAATGTCTTGGACAACAGTGGTGGTGAAATGGTTGAGTTTCCAGTTTGATCCTGTGACAGAAGAGGCTAATGAAGCACGTGGATGTGTGCAAGGCAGTCGTGAGCAGGGTGAGAGGGAAGGGGTTTTTATGTGAGACATCCACAAGGTCCCTGTGCTGTGCCCCAGCCGGCGCTGAGGTCGGCATTGCCAAAAAGGGATTGCAGAATTAGGGAGAATACAGACAGCTCCAGCAGGCTGCAGGGTGTGGGGAATGAACATCACCCCCCAGAAGATCAGGAGTTTGGGGTGTGAAGGAAAGGGGGGAGCTAATTTAACTGTGCTGTGCAATATTGGATGAGAATAGAGGTGCTGTGAGGCCACTGGATCAAATGCAGGGATCTAAAACATGCAGCGTAGAGCACAGACTGAACTGAGAACTGGAAATGCTGCAGAAGGGCACCGTGCTTCAACAGGATGAGTAATCCTTGACGCCAGCTGAATGGAAGTGGGGTTTTGGCAGCAGAGGAGCAGATAGCTTCAGTCAAACATAAATGAATGAAAATATGTAGTTTCTGTGCTGCAGGAAGTCAGGCTGGGTCATCTGATGGGCCTTCTGGGTTTGACATCAGTCTCGTTGTAAGAGAGAAATAATTCTCAAGTAGAGAACCAGCAGTAGGTGTCTGTGTATATGCATATATGTGTGTGGGGATATATATATATATATACACATACATTAGAAAGAAAATCTCTTGCCTGATCCTAATGTGCTTGTTGCATGGGCTGGCTTAGCACTGCAGAGTGCTGTGCCCTCTGTTTCTGAAAGGCTTGAAAATTGCTTCTCAGAAAACAAATATTTGTTTGCATTAGCTTTGCAGTCCTCTATGGACCTGGGAAAATAAGGTACAGTCGTTCCTAATGTTTCTATTACAGTGTGCAAAGCACTTGAGTTATTATGTGCTCTTTCTTCTAAAGAAGCTGGATCCATGAAAGCCTGAAAAGAAGTAGATAATCAGATGAATTTGTACCTGCCCATAAAGCCAAAATCCTTTGACATATGAGTTGGTCATTATGTATTCAGGTTAAGTTTCCCTCCTTTGATTTCTGCCCCATACTTGCTGGAAACCTTTTGAGTTTATTACTGCTGTATCAAATCTCATTTCATCTTTATGACTGAGCTAAGCTTAAATGTGCATCAGCCTATCTTGAGGCACTTACATTTTCTTCTGGTGACCTTCCAGTGCTGGCTGAGGGCTCCCAGTCCACTGTGCTGGTGGGTGATAATGCCCCAGCCCAGGGAGAGGCTGGGACCTTTCTCCTGCCTTCAGCACTGCACCATGTCTGGAGCTTCCTTTGGAGCATGAAAAAAAGAAATTGGGACAGCTGGGGGTTTGTTGGTTTTTTTTCTTTTTTTTTTTCTTTTCCTTCTCCACTTGTGACCTACTGCATATTTGGAAACAAGGTACAAAGCTGAAAAATGAGCTCTCCTTTCATTTCCTCAAGGACAGCTTTTTATCCATTCCTATTTCACTTGCTCATTTAACTTTTCTTCATAAGTCAAACTCAAGTATCACTAAAAATTTTTTTACCTGAAACCTGTAGGTTACTTCAAGACAGGTCATAGTGTTAGGAATTCTTCAGAATTCTTCATCTGCATCACTAAATAAATACTATTTTTTTTTTTTAAAGTCTGAATGCCATTTAAAATAATGGATGGTTTGGATTCAGCTGATAACGTTACGTGTGTGTGTGTAATATGCTGCACATCTTTCTGTATTTCTTGAGTTTTAAACAATTAAGTCTATCTCTAGCTTTTTAATAGCTGCCTGCCTGAGGAAGCTAACATGAAAACTTAACCATAATTTATTTAATCAGCAGAACAGCTGTTTGACTGCAAACTTTCATTAATAAACTTCAAAGTTAGTCTGCATAAATAGAATAATTTTAGCGCTAACAGGTTTCTCCAAAATCCTCTGTATAGCAGTGATTTTTAAAGCATAATTATTTAACATAATGTAATGCTATGCAAAACTTGGCCTCATTAAATTAAATGCTCAACAGTCTCAATTTTAAATTGCCAAGCAAAACAAAGATAAACAATTCTTTTAGCAGATAATTTACACCTCATCCAGGTAGTGGGACAGCATGAGGGAAACATAGCAGCTCATTAAGGAGTGATAGCAAAGGGGATGAACTGAATGTAAAGTCAGTGCTGAGCCTGGTGGCAGGCAAAATTAGAAACATTTTTAATGATATAAGTGAACACACAAGTGAAATATATCTGTGTCTGTGGCCTTGATTTAGTTTAAATCCAAAACTATTGCTTTGGGTTACGTCAATACATTTTTGGGTAAAAAGAGCTTGGTTTGACAGCAGTAAAAGGAGCAGTGTTGGCAGGTGTAGCTGCACCTACAAGAGGGGAATATCTTCAAGAGATTATCAGCAAAATTATTCTGGTGAAAAAATTACACCCTATCCACCAATACTGTCATGGTGATAGAAAAGCTGGTTAGGATAAAGAAGAGAAAAAGAAAAAGGCAGGCTGAAAGTAAGAAGAGGTTAAATGGTCCATGATCAGCAGAGTGATGGGAGGGGGCTGCTGGGGGCCAGTCTGCAGAGGACCCACAGGCCAGTGGATTTCCACTTTGATATCCACGTTGTTTCAGTCCTCAGCTTCTGCTCTTTGTGTTGAAGGTGAGTTGCCTTGGCCAGGCTCAATCCTGTTTTGAAGTTGTTCTTGTGGCTTCACATCACGCTGCGTCCAAACCCTGTCTGGTTTGATGGTGGGTCTCTTGGGGTTGTTCTGGGTCTTGGGTCTTCATGGAGAAGTCCCTGCTCTGGCTGTGGGCTGCGAGGGTGGTTCTCCATGTCTGTGTGTGTAAATGTATGGAGATCACTTGAAGGAGAAAATGGAGATTCAGTTCTCCCAGATGAAATCCTCAGATTAACTCTCATTTCTGTGCCAAGTCTTGCCTCTAACTGTGCACTCTGGATGTCGAGGAGCAGGAGGAGTTTCTGCAGCACCCACTAAGACACCCGTGTGGTTTTACCCACAGCAGTGCATCTCTGGTTGTAGACCGTGGTGACCTGTTATTAATGAGAATTTGAAGCCCCAGCTAACTAACCTCACTGCCTGAAAGCAGGAGTGCACTCAAGACTGAGGCCTGTGGATGAAAATCTGTGCATCGCTGAAGTACTGTGAATGAGCCTCAAAGGACCCACCAGTCCTTAGATGTTCAGGCCTTGGTTTGGTAGATCACCATTTCACCTAAAAGACTCCAGCATCTCTGCCAGTCTTCTAGAGGTGCAGTGCTGTTCTCCAGAGCTTTCTGTACCTGGGGGGGACACGTTACTGGGGTGGCATCACAGCTTGTCACCAGGGAGGATGGAAATATTGGCCTGGAAAAGAAGCAAGCCTAGCCAGGCCCTCTGTGGCTGGTGGTTCTGGGTTGTCCTGTGCCAAGTCTTGTTTCTCAAGTGGAAGGTCAGGCCGTGTTTTGGAGGTTTGACAGTTCTTTGCCACGTCACACATGCTCTGGTTAAATGACTTTTCCTCTAAGCTTTGTGCCAGAGAGGTTTGTCCATGGTTGTTCTCCTCGCTGCCTGCTGCAGCAGCACCCCAGCTGTGTGCTTTCCCTTCATTGTCTTCTCCTGTCTTCTCCTTGCAAGGCTGCCTGATGTGGTAGGGTTTAGCTAACCTCTGACACAGGCTCTGGTTTGAGTTTTGTGCCATCTGCTGTTGTCAGATGCTCGCTTCTGTGGTGGTAAGAGACAGGCAGGGCATGTGAAAACAAAGCATCAGACTGTTTTAACTGATTTTTAATTTTATTTCCCAATAAAAATGGCACCATTTTTTACCATAAGGCAATTAATTTTTGCTTTCAATAATTTTAAAACAATTTACATTTAGGCTATTGACTATTTACCATAGAAATAACTTCTTAATTGCTTCTAATTATATTTTCTATCTCTGTAGGAGTCTTTGTTTGTAGTTTTTTATCTTCTCTTTAATTGAGATGGGATTTTTATGTTGCTGTGCACATTAATAGCATTATATGATCAGGGTGAGCCTCAGTTTCCATTAGATGATGGGTTGGTGATTGATCTGTGCTCTGTGACTTGCAGTTCTTTCAGGAGTAGGTTTCTTATTCCACAAAATGCTTTTGAATGAATGCCTTATGTAGCAGAATGTGGTGGGCTATTGATGCAAGGTAAGTTCTTTGTTTCTGAAATTGTTTTCTTTCACTTCAGCAGCTTTTTGACCTTGTTTGTGAATATTTTGTCCTCCCTTAAAAATGGTGGAGAAGAAGGGAACGTGTTCTTACCTTCTAGCATGCGAGTAACCCACAACAGCATTTTAATTGGCAAAAAATGTTTATAAGCCATCATGTGTAACACACTAGTACGAGATTGATTGTACCTTCTGGTTGATAAATCAAAAAAAAATTACTATAAAGAGCTTCTGTAATTGTATTAATTAGAGAGATTTATGTCTGGTCTCTGCAAAGCAGGCTGTGATACTGCACGCAGCTCAGCAGCAGCTTGCTCAGGCTGCTGCTGCTGCAGTGCCAGCCTGACATGGCATCCCCTGGCATGGGCAGACTCATTCCTGGACAACCACAGACAATCTACTAACACTTTGCTGCTCCTCCATTTCCAGTTTTAGACCCTTTTGTGTTTTCCAAAGTGAATTCAGCCTTGTGCAGTATTTGAGGTGGCCTTGCAGGGCTTGCTGTGTAACCATGCAGACTGTGTGGTGTGATAAAGTGCCACCCAAAATTAATGTAGGGATATCTGGAGCTAGTTCAGTGGGTAGGAAACCTACTCCTGGTTTGGAGAGATAGGATGTATCTGTGCATCTCTTTTCCTTCTGCATTTTCTCTTTTGGGCAGAGTTTCTTGAATATTTGGTTTCTTTACAGCTCTGTGTTTGCATGTAAACATGTATGTAGATCTTAATACTACTGCTAGAGTAGTACCTGGAAAATGTTTTTTAGAAATAATTATTCATTCTAACTAAATAGAACTGTTAACCTCTTGTTGTATTTCACTGCATAATTGTCCTAAGTCGGAGACTGAGTGATATCTTGGATCAAAGGCCAGAACCTGCAGCTGCAAACCTCCCTGAAGTTTTTTCTGTTGTGCTGTAGAACCACAGGAGCCATAAGAAAAGTGATTCCTGATGCTTGGGTTGCATTAATCCTACCTCAGTGTCTGAGCATGACACTGAAAATTTAGTTATCTGGATTCTGGGAGCTAACAGACTAGAAGGAGGATTTTGGTTGCTTTTGGTAGAAATACCTTTGCTGACAAGTTGTAATGTGTTTCTGTAAACATCAGTAGTGCATTCACTGGAAAGGGAATGGAAGAATCAGCTACAGGATGAGAGTGCAGAAGGCAACAAGAGCTCATGGTGGAAAATAATGCTCAGTGTTATATCTGGTGAAAACTGCAATGCAAAGAAATACAGGGGGTTCAGATGGGCTGGTTTGTTTTCTTTTCCCTTCTGTTTTTCCTTACCTATCTTATTGTCATTTAACACATTCAGACTCAGCAGTTAAATGACTTCCTTCAGTACTGAAACCCACAGGACTGTCAGGAGGTCGATAACAGTTTTCACAGCAGCCTGTCCAAGTATTTAATTGTGACAATACCACGGTGATTATCACATGGACACTTAAAGCTGGAACACCTCCGATTCAAATTGCACCTTAATTGTGACAAATCCTAGTGCAAAAGTGCTGGTACGCTCTGCCAAAAATCAATTTCCTGCAGTAAGTCATAGATGAATCAGTAGAGTTGACCAAGGTAATTGAATTAAGGACATGTGGGTAGGCAAAGCCTTGGAGTCTGCAGGTGGGAGCAGGGCCTCGCAGCACTGCTGACTGTCACTGATTTACTCTGTCATTCTGGAAAATCACTTCGAGGAGCAGTAGCAACAGTGCCTCCTTATGCTGGAGTTTCAAAATGAACGTTTTGGTAGCTAGGAAACTAGGTAAAGGTGTAGGAAGGACATCGACCATAGCAGCTCTATAAAATAGGGTGTACTAGTGTTGTACAGAAGAAAATACTTTGAGCTCTGAAAATGAAGTTCACTTAAACTGTTATGAGGGCTTGGAATATTAATGGGACAAGAGGTGATGGTTTTACACTAAGAGAGTAGATTTAGACTAGATAAAAGGAAGAGATGTTTGACACTGAGGGTGGTGAGCCCCTGGCCCAGGCTGCCCAGAGAGGTGGTCGCTGCCCCATCCCTGGAACCATCCCAGGGGAGGGTGGCCGGGGCTCTGAGCACCCTGCTCTAGGTACAGATGTCCCTGCTCCTTGCAGGGGGGTTGGACTAGAGGACCTTGAAAGGTCCCATCTCACCCAAACCATTCTGTGGTTCTGTTTTGCTCAGGATTTTGGTGGCTATGCTTCTGCTTTCCTAGGGAGGTAGGACAGAGCACCTCAGAGGCAGCAGCAGGAGCTGGCCTTGCCATGTGGATATTCCCTGGCTGGGCTGTGCAGAGGAGGGTTTGCTCTTCCCAGGAGGATGCTGCCAGCTGTCCCCAGGGCTATGCAGCAGGGACCTGGTCTGGTGGGGTCTGGGCAGTTCCCCAGGGAAAGTGCTCGGATGGCATCTGGATTCCCATGGGTCCAGCCCAAGCCCAAATGATATTTTCAGTACATTGGTTATGGGTTCGGGGGATTTCAGAACCTTATTCCTGTGCAATGAGGCTTTGAATCCCTAATAAATCCCTTTCCCTGTTCTCTTGTTGAGGGATTGCTGAGCAGCACACTGCCTATCAGCAGCCTAACCTATTTTGAGCTTCAGTCACTTGTACCAATTCCTCAACTAATTTTAGGACAGATGACCACTAAGCTGTTCTAAAAATGCTGTTTGAACTTCTAATTAGAGGAACACTCACAAATGCAAAGACAAAACTTGCCCTACAGAATAGGTAACTCTCATAACTCTCATTGTAACTCTTAAAAAAAGCACACGTTGTATATAGTGTTAATTGGTTTTAGTTAATTACATTTTAACATATTCAGTCAATTGGAATAATTAGTATATCTGTCATGCTTTTAATTTGAAACTGAAAATGCTTGTGGTTGCTAAAGGTCCCAGACAGCCTTATTAGAGAATACAAGTATTTTATGATTTGCAGATGGGAAGTGAAAGCCTGTTGAGTCAGTGCTGACAGGGAGGGAATTGGGGAGTCAGTCCTGGCTGATCCCCTCCCCTCTGCTCAGCACCCCTGCTCTTCCTCACAGACCCCGAGAGCTCTCACCTACAGAACAAAGACTTCTCCCACCATGCACGAGTTTTTAGAACTGAACGACTCTACTGTCTGCAGAGCTGGTTGCTGTTGATTGTTTTTGAAACATTCTGGTGATTTTTAAGCTTTCCTACCTCTCTTTCCCCCCACCCCGTCACACGTTTAGGTGTTGCATCTATTCAGATTGGAAGGTTGTAACAATTCAAAACTCCTTCTGCTTGTGTGTGCTAACACCAGATTTAATTCTGTGCTGGTTCAGTTTGAAAGCAAGACCTTATCCCAAAACAGAGGAGACAGCATCTTTCAGATGGCTAGAATCATGTTTTGTTCCACTGCAAGAAGAGGAACAATTTGTGCCTTAATGTAAATGAAAACATGTTTGTTTTCACGTCTTTCTCTTTAACTTTTAGCTCTAGATTATGCCTCATAGGAGCTGCTGGGTTACTGAATAAGGATAATTGAAGCTGTTTCCCTGCTGTGGAAGCTCCTCTGGGTGTTATGTCTGAGGCACGTTTATGATGAGTTGGAGAAAGCCTGGGACATGTTTGGGCAGAGTGGGAGAGAGCCCATGTGTGTACAGGAGCAGCTGCTGAGGTCCATGGGAGGTGGTGAGGCTTGGGGAGGAGCTGGTGCTGGGAGAGGGAGAGCAGGGTGCCTGGGAGGGGTGTGCTGCTGCTCCTTCAAGCAGTTATGGGGGGTTCCAGTTCACCAGGGCTGAAATAACACGGGGATAGTCACAGCAAGTGAGGAGCTCCACTTTGGCCAGGGGGAAGGATGAAGGGATGGTCCCATCTCTCTTCTCTCTGCACCAGAGCAGGGTTGACACAGTGTCCAGGTATTAAGTATTTCCACGTGACCTCTCCAACTGGCTGGTTCTTCCCAAATACCTAATTAGGGGCATCTTTAAAGTTTTCTGTAAGGAACAGTAACTCCAAGCTACAAATTCTTGTATGGTAGATCAAAAATACTCTGCCTCAGTTCAAAGTGTCCAGTCAGTGGCAGCAGCAGCCAGGAACAAGGCATGAGTGGTGACATCTTGGCTGAAACCATTTCTTTCTGTACCAATTTTCCAGCATAAGTGGTGACATCTTGGCTGAAACCATTTCTTTCCATACCAGTGTTCCAGCATGAGTGGTGACATCTTGGCTGAAACCATTTCTTTCCATACCACTTTTCCAGCATGAATTGTCTGCGCTGCAGGTGTTAGAAGTTTGGATTCCAGGGTGTGTTCCTCAGGTTGGAGTTGCATTTTTGTTGGGTGAAATAATGCTGATTTGCTGATGAAGAGCCTGTCATTTGTGAAAGAGAAATGCTTGGAAAGAGCCCTTGGGCTCTGAGATGTTGCCTGGGGGGTGGTCGGGGTGTGGTTTGCTTTGAAGGAAGAAAAATTCAGGGGAAAGAAGGTCCAGGTTAGCACTCTGTGGGGGCCACATACCTCATTTACCTGCTGACCTCATTTATCTTCTGCGTGTCACGTGGCTTGTTAGGGAAAGGTCTTCATCTACTTGTCAGAACAAAACTAAAAGAAATAAAATGCAAAATGATGCAGTAATAATACTTTACTAGATGGTGCTTTGAGTTATCAGGTCTTGATTTTGATAGTGAAGCAGATACTTTGAAATAAAGTCTGTGTTTTCTGTCTCCTGTATTATAAGGGTAAATTTTAAATGTCTTCCAAAACAGTTATCAAAAATGCTATTTTAATAATTTGTTCACAGATTCTAAGAAAAACCATTTTCTGTCACCAAATCAATACTACATCTGATCATTCAAGCTATTTATTGTCTTGTCTTGTAAAATAGGTGATGCTTGCATTTAATCCCCCACCAGTGAAGTCCTCTCTGACCCTGGTGCTCTGATCAGCTTTCTCCAAGCATTCCATTGTGGTTCCTCAGCCTTTATTGAGTGGGTGGATACAATTCCACCTCTTGCATCCGTGTCTGTGTTTCCTTGCCGTGGCTCTTCTGAAGAGCCAGGCACTTCTTCCTTTTCACTTCTCTGAAAGTTGTACCTGTGGCTCTGTTATCCACTCATCCTGGATGATTCTGTATTGCCCCCATAGGAGCTTGAAACATAATTTCAGAAAAATAATTATACGTTGATGCACGTAGATTGCTGCAAATTAGTACCTTTTGGATTTAGTGACAGTAAACATCACATTCAGCTGATTAGTTCCTACACTGCCCCATTAACTTTTATGTAGTTTCCCAAAAAGACCAGCTTTACATTTATTTAAATGATTAAAATCCTGAACAAGTGAGGCAACTTCTATCCTGTTTAGTAACTAGATTGAAAGATAGTTCATCAAAACCATTTTAGGGACAAGTACTGAAAAACTGAACAGTAAATCTAAACAAAATTACTCAGCTAAAATGCAGTGAACTTACTTAGCTGAATTTTTGGAAGCATTGATGGGATTTAACTGAAATCTCACCGGCAGTGAATGGAACCTAAGGAGTCTGAACAAGTCTAATTCTTTTGAAAATTTACTTTACTAATCTAATTTTTATATTGAGTTTGCATCTTGTAATCTTTTTCTCAGTTGTGTTTTGAAATCAATATGCTTTTTTTTAAGAAGACGAATTACAGCATACATTTGATCCACTTAGGGATGTCTACGTTAGAGAAATTAAGAGTTACAGTGAATTTTAAGCTTTATTATTCTCTTTAAAAGATCTTGGGTATTTCAGACCTTTTTTGATAAAAAGGTTATGAATAAAAGTAAAAAGAAGTCACTGAAATCTTGAAAGTACAAATCCACTCTTGCAGTATACATTTTAGAACAACCAATCTCGAGATGATTAATTGACTTTTGGGTGATCTTCTGTGTTCCCTTGGCTGTTCTGTGTCCCTGCAGGACTGCTCGTGCCCTTTCTCACAGCCAGTTGGACACATCCAGGAACGATGTTTTTCCCTCCAGATTGCCTTCTCCTCTGGAGATTGCTCCTTAATGAGCTCGGATCCAGTGTAGGTACTGAGGGTAGCAGGCCTTTGTTTATAAATTTAGCTAATGTCCTTATTAATGTCATTTTAAAGCACACAAAGGATAAAGTGCACACTTATAGTTAGGGATAAAATCCATAGTGTAATTTCATCGGCTTTAATGGGATAACCAAGCCAGCGTGGGTACCAGTCTCCTGGTCTTAAGGGGTCTCACAGAGTGGCACCAGTCCCAGATTTCTGCCCTCGCTCCATCGTGCCCCGTCACAGCCCTGACTCCAGGTGGCATTTGTCCATAACATTGAACTTTGGTGGGATTCAAGGTGATTTTCAAGGCACGGAATGAGCTGGAGTAGCACAGACCTGATGTCAGTATTGACTCCTCGTTTGCTTGCTGCCTCTATGCCCAGTGGGACTATATTTAACATATAATGAGGTAAAACCTTTTATCTGTACTAAATGTATATAAGTTTTCCACTTTAGCTAAAGCATTCCAAAACACAGCCTGATACTTCATTTTCTTAAATAACAGCATTTTGTTTGCAGAAAAAGAAGAAAGTCTTTTCATGGCCCGTGGATTAACAATTACCAAATGCAATATTGTATTTATGAAAACATTTCTGTGACTTCCATCTCCCATTGTTTTGCCTAAAAAACTGTACACAGCAGGAAAACTGTCATTGTTTTGTTGGGTGGGTGGTTTGGGGTTGGGTTGGATTTGTTTGGGTTTTTTTTGTGGTGGTTAATTGGGGTTTTTTTGAGTGTTGGGTTTATTTTGGTTTCCTTTTGTTTTTTTTTTTACTCCAGGCAGGTGTGTAGTTGAGGTGGACTTTTCCTAATTTGACTGCTCAACTTAGCTCTCCAAAATACCTGGCTTTGGTCTGTGCTCCTGCTCACTGAATGAGGACCTGTTCATCTGGAGTGTGTGAAAGTCTAGGGATTAGAATTAGTTTAAATAACACTCTTTAACATTAATTGCAGAACAATAATTCCACGCAGAAATAGTGTGCCGTGTGTGTCTTTTATGATGTGTATGAATTATCAGTTGTTCATAAGGGATTCAACATGTTGGAAAATGGTTAGAGGTTTTTTTTTAAAAAATAATATTACGATTAATCCAGTTTTATCAGTAAAAATCCTTCAGCTTCAACACCCCCAGCCACCCCCCCTGCACCCCAGTGCTCCCACCAGGGAGCAGTTTTGCCAGAGGTAGATGCTTTATTCTTTTAGGAAATTGATGCAGTTATTATTAGTTTTTATCCTAATCCTAATTTTAGCACAGTAAAAAATTTTATATTCGTTTTCTGAAGCGGAAGACCCTCCACACAACCTAAACCATCAGGAAGAGCTGTTGATGAAAATAACTCCG
>NW_008609279.1:0-1029 GCF_000691845.1 Merops nubicus
TGGCCTGGTTGAACCTCATCCCAGTGCCTTTGGCCATGGATCCAGCCTGTCCAGGGGGTCCACCTGAAATGCTTCTGACCCTCCAGCAGATCAATAGCCCTGCCCAACTTGGTATCATCTGCAAACTGCCTGAGAGTGCCTCAATCTCATCCAGGTCACTGATAAAGACATTGAAGTCTGCAGGCCCCAGCCCCAAGCCCTGGCAAACAGGGGCTTTTTAGTTTCAGTACCAAACTCAGGTGGGGTTTGTTTTTTGTTTTCACAGCCCACTCAGATCTTGCCCAGTGTCCCTGGAAAGAGAGCATCCACCTTGCAGACCCTTACCTGAGATTGTCATCTGCTCCTCCCACCACCACCATGCTGTTATCTGCTCGTATCTTCTCCCTGAAGTCTTCCATGGCCTCCACGTTGCACTGCAGGGAATTCTGCCCGATGACGAAGAGCACGGGGGTCTTCATCTCCAGGAGGGGGTCATCAACATCCTGCAGGAGCACGAGGAACTGTCAGCTGAGGGACCAGACTCCAGAGTCTTTGGAACCAAAGATCCTGAACACTCAGCTAGTAAAGGAGCAATTTAGGCTCCATACAAACCAACCCAACTTGCCCTCTCTGGTGGAAAATGACACAAGCGACCTGCACACCCCAGGAAGGAGCCCCAAAACCATGTTGTGGCAGAGGCAGGCAAACACAGGACTCCACATGCCTGCTACCACATCAAGAACCCCACCAGGAGAGCCACAGTCCCACCTTGGGCACAGCTCCCCCAGATAAAATCACACTGACATTCCACAAAAAAAAAAAAATCTTCCAGTTATCACTGGGCTTCCAAGCCCCATTCTAAGAAACCACCACCCAGGAAGACTTCAAACATTATAGTTCTTCAAATGGCTCCGTGTCCCTTTGGTTGATCCAGAGGGACCTGGGTAAGCTGGAGAAGTGGGTCCTTGTCAACACCATGAGGTTCAACAAGGCCAAGTGTAAGGTCCTGCACCTGGGTCCAGGTGCCTGGGCTGCCCCCCCAGCAGCGTG
>NW_008609280.1:0-4794 GCF_000691845.1 Merops nubicus
TCAACCCATGATTTTTCTGACTTTTACCCTTCTAATTCTCTCCCCTGTCCTGCTGCGAGGATTGAGCGCGTGGCTCTGTGGGGCTGAGCACAACAATCCCAGGCAACACTGGAGCTTGGGGATGGGTAGCTGGAAAGCTGCCTGTCAGAAAAAGACCTGGGGATGCTGGTGGAGAGACAGCTGAACATGAGCCAGCAGTGTGCCCCGGTGGCCAAGAAGGCCAATGGCATCCTAGCCTTTATCAAAAATAGTGTGATCAGCAGGAGTAGGGAGGTGATCATGCTCTTGTACTTGGCACTAGTGAGGCCACAGCTTGAGTACTGTGTTCAGTTTTAGGTACCACAGTATAAGAAAGACATTTTGGTGCTGGAGCAGGTCCAGAGGACAAAAAAGTTGTTGAAGAGTCTGGAGAACATGTCTGATGAGGAGCAGCTGAGGGAACTGGGATTGTTCAGTTTGGAGAAGAGGAGGCTGAGGGAAGATGCTATTGCACTCTGCAACTACCTGAAAGGAGGTTGTAATGAGGTAAGTGTTGGTCTCTTCTCCCATGTAACAAGCGATAGGATGAGAGGAAGTGGGGTTAGGTTGCACCAGGGGAGGTTTAGACTGGATATTAAGAAGAGTTTCTTTATTGAAAGAGTTGTGAGGTATTGGAACAGACTGCCCAGGGAGGTGGTGGAGTCATCATCCCTGGAAGAGTTCATAAAATGTATGGATGTGGTGTATCAGGACATGGTTTAGTGGTCCTGGTAGTGTTGGGTTGATGGTTTGACTTGATGATCTTAGAGGTCTTTTCCAACCTTAATGATTCTATGATTCTTTTACAATTCTCCCTCCTGGTAATAAACCCTATAAAAACTTACCTGGAGAAGGGTTTTTAAAATCTGATTACTTATTATGTCTTGAGGCATTACAGGATTGCTTGACTGTTTCATTGTGGAAGGTGTTGAAATGATGGCCACGTGGAGATGCTGCATACTGTGCTGCTTGACAGAGTCAGCAGAGGCATGGACAAAAATGTTGCCCTAATCAAAGAGATGGCTATAGAAAGGACCTTATATGTGTATCTGCCTCCCCCAGGTGTGTGGGGAGGCAGTGTAGGGTATACTACAAGGGAGGCCATAAACTTTGCAGAAGAGAAGTGTTCCTGGTAAGACCCAACTGAAGCAGCTCCTTCTCAGTGCTTCCTAACCTTGCTCAGTAGTTGTACAAATCTGATGTACAGTGGACTGGGTTAGGGTGTTGGTCTGATTTAAAAGATAATGGGAAAAGGGCTGTTTTGAGCATGGATTAGTTCCTGGTCAGAGTCATCACTTTCTAAGTGTGCGTGGGAGCTATTTAAATTGACACCACCACTGACAAATTCTTGTGAAACTATGCTTTGAAATAAAGAACATGGGCTTTTTCTTTTGGCTCTGTGGTTGTACTGCTGCAGGTTATATCTAGTTATAAGTTTGCTCAGCAAGGAGGTCAGCAAGTTTGGTTAGCTAGTAAGTGTAAGATTGCTCTAAGGGAGGCGCCAGAGCTGGCTGCAGATGTTCAGCAGTTGGTGGAGCAGTATGGTATCTGGACCTCAGATTTGGATTTGCTTGAAATGCTCAAAGTAAGTTTCTAGTCACTTCAGAACAGATTGTGTGACTGAGTACTCCGTTAGCTGGAGAGGATTATCTCTTGGATGACTTAATTTTGGCTGTCTGTACCTCCATGCTGTGTTAAGTGATGGGATTTTATTTAGCAGGTTTTAATTGGGTCCCTCTGTATGCAGGAGAAAAACCTGTGCTCACCTGTCAGGCTGGTGGAAATACTGGTGCTTTTCAGGAGATAGCCATGATGTTAGGTCAGGAATGATGACAGGTGGGAGTGACTGTTACTGAAGTGCTGCTGATATCTTAGTTCAATGTGCACGCTCTTCAAATGTTTCTTGGCATATATAGATATATTGTTGCTGAGTTCATTACAGCTTTGTGGATTGATTATCGTAAAAGGGGGGGAAAAAGGGCAGCTTCTTATGTCTCTTTGGTACGTAGCCTTTTGCGCTCTATCCGTGTAAAATTTTCATATCTGTGTCCTAAATTCTACTGCCTAATTTTGGTCATCGGTAGTTTCCATGCTGCTAATGCTGGATTTTGTAAAAAAGATGGTGCACATCATCATCAGCTGGCAATATGACTGGTATGTTGAACATTGTTTCTCTTGAAATAGTACTAATAACCAGTGCTGACCTAGAGGGAAGCTTTTGTTCCAGCCACTGATGTGTCCATCTCCACTGTCCACACCTTGGTGGTGTTCTTTTGTTGCTGTTGTTTGTTTACAACTTCTGATCATTAATACTCTCATTTTTTAAGTAGACATTGTGACAGTTTAGTGGATTCCTATGGTAGATCTAGGAAATGTTTGTGATGGTGGGATGCTTTCTTCACTCTCATATTGGATATGTGTACCCAACTTCTCTCAGTTCTTTAAGCGAGCTTAATGATGTCAAGTTTTTCCCAGAAAAAAAGGATGTGTTTCATGGAGACTTCCAAGATGTACTTTTTATCTTCTCGTTCTCTTAATTCCCATTTTCTGGAGTCTTTCCTCATGCTTATGGAGTAATCTCTTATGTTTGTTAGTGGCTATGTTAGTATTGCGAGATGAGAGGTAGGACAGCTGCTGTCAGCTGTTCCAGTTACCCTTTGCACTTTGAATGGGTTTACTTAACTTACCCCTTTGGGTTTTTCACTGTTTTGGTTTGACTTTGTCAACAAGAACTGTTCACTTGCATTTGAACACTTGTAAACTTACTTAGTCATGGAATGAAAACCACTTAAGAGCTGTTGAATGGGAAAATGTAATGTCTGGTTTGGAAAGTACTTGAGCTGATGTCCTGTTCTCCAGCATAGGCATGAAAGTATTTCTTTGTGATCCCCAAGGACAAGTTACTAGAACAGGGATGAATGTTACTGGCCTTGAGGCTAAATAAGCTTCTGCCGATCCATGACCTATGACTGAATGTAATTGGTGAATGAAGGAGTTAAACTATAACGCTTACTTGTTCATGGATCTTGGCACCTTTACAGTCACCTTAATTTTGTTTTCCAGGTTGAGAGAGTGATACTCCAGTGAAATTATTTCTTTAAGATTGAACAAGAAATCTGTGGCATGACTGGCAAGGGAGTTCAGACACTCTTTGCTGTTTCTTGTGCTTGTTCCTTGTTTCTGGTTAAAAGAATAGGCTTTGAAAGTAAATCTCAGCATAGGTTCTTCTGCTGCCTCTTGGTGGAACACTGAGCAGCTTTGCATCGTGTTGAGGAGACCACTTGAAAAACTGACTATAATGTGGGAGCAGAAGAGGATACCAAAAATTACTGACTCCTAGGACTTGCCTTTAATGAAGTTCTGTCAAAATGGATGCATGGAGTTATGCAGAGATGAGATACATGGAAGGTATTGACTGCTTTGACAGCTTTGCCACAGCCTGCTTAAGCCTTATCAATGAAACTGTTTTCCTTTCACTAGGGGTGACAATATGCTATTTTTTTTACTTAATCGTTGAGTCAGGCAGGGATTAGCTGAAGAGAAAGTGAACGTTGTGTTGGCAGATGCTCCTCTGAGCTTCTTTCTGCTTGGGGGATGAACGTTCCTAGAAGCAAGGTGGCAAGAGGTGGTGCTCATGGGCTAGGTGTTGTCAGCTTTTATTTATGTTTTGTAGAGCTGATAGGCTGCTGCAGGGCTAGCTGTGTTAATGAAGTCAGGAAGCCCTCTTCCCTTCAGCAGCCTGAATTACTTGATGAGATTGCTGTTGCTGCAACAGCTCCCCAGGCTGCCTTTTGGCTGTCATGGTGATTGGCATTTGTGAGTGAAACTAAACTCTTCTGTGCTTCTTTGAGGCAGTGGAATTTAGTTTTAGTTGCTTTGAAACTTAGATGTGAAGACTGGTTGGTGTGACTTTGTCTAGCCATAATTTCTGTAGCTTCGTGTCATATGTGAATGTATGGGGTACAGATATCAAGGTTTTACTGGTAGTGGGGCTGCAGGGACAGTCTCCATCAGGAGAGGCTGGGGCTGCTTCATGCCTGACTCAGCCAGTTTAAGCCAGCTCCAGTGGACCCACCGCAGGGCACAACTGAGCCCCTCAGTTGAGTTGGTGGCACCTCTGCAATAATGTTTAAGAAAGGACAAAGCACCATACAGGCAGTGAGGAGTGAGGGGAGAAAAAGTATGAACGGAACTGCAAACCCCAAGGTGAGAGAAGGAGGAGGGGAGAAAGTGTTCCAAGTGCTGCGGTAGAGATTGCCCTGCAGGCTCTGGAAGTTTTGAGAGAGAACACAGTGGAACAGATGCCCACACTGCAGCCCATCGATAACCTCTGGCTGGAGTAGGTTCTCCTGAAGGACTGCAGGCTCATGGGAAGGGCTCATACTAGAGCAGGGAAGGGTGTGAGGAATGAAGAGCTGTTACGGACTGACCACAACCCTCCCATCTCTCCTTGTCTGCCTGGGAGCGTGGAGGAGGTAGAGGAGTTAGGAATGAAGGAGTGAAATTGAGTTGGGGGGGTGGGAGAGGGAAGAGTTGAGGGAAAGACATTTTAGTTTTTGTCTTTGTTTTGCACCATCCAACTCTATTTTAATTTGCAATAAATCAGTTTTCCCCATGTCAAGTCTGTTTTACCTGGGACAGTAATTGGTAAGTAATCTCCCTGTCTTTCTACCCATGAGCATTTATATCTTATTATGTTCCCCTGCCCTATTTGGGAAAGGACAGTGAAAGAATAGCTGGATTTGGATCTGGCAGCTAGCCAAGGTCAACCCACCA
>NW_008609281.1:0-3512 GCF_000691845.1 Merops nubicus
TTCTTCCCTGTTTGTAAATGATATTTTGGAATTTAAGGTCATAAAGTTAAAATAAAACTGAGTTAATAACTCAGTTTTATGTCTAGGAGGCTGACAAACAAAATGGGATCCTCAGAGTACTGTCTGTGCTGATTAACTGGTATCAGATAAACAGTTAGCACGACAACTCTTAAAAAAAATGTAAAAAAATCACAAAATCTGCATAGGATTATTCAGATCATGTGATATCTATGCTTCTTCTATCTTCAAACAGATTTCCTGTAATGTAAAGTGAAATTATTAACCTCTGACTGACTTCATATGCTATCTCAAGCATTGACTCAGGTAGAGGCTCATATAGGTGACTTCATCAATAGATCATATACTTGACATCTTGGAGGAATCAAATTGTTAATAAGCTGACATAAATTGAGTGTCTAGTTATGCACCTTTCCTGGAAATCTGTGATACTTAATATGACAGGTGTTAGGCAGGCACAGCAAAGTAGATATCTTTGAAAAGTGGTTCTGAATCTCTGCAGAAGCTGCTTGGTAAAAATGTATAAGCATATGTCAAGATAATCCCTCAAGATATTCAAAGCATCCTGGTAGGAATGGCTTATCCCATTCTGATAGCATTAAAAATCCTTAACATATATTTAAAATTTGATAGAAATATGAAGCCAAAGTACTGTGAAAGTCTTGAATAACCTTGTCTGACCTAGTAGCTGGCCTTAATTTAAGCAGGAAGATGGATTGAATGACCTTTCCCACCCAAATTACCTTATGATTCAATGAAATTATTTTTTTTAATGATTCCTGAAGTGTACTTTGCCTCCTTTTTCTTTTGCATCTCTCTACGCTCTTACTATTTTGCAAAAAAGGAGAAGGAAAAATATTGGCCTGATAAGGAAACCAATAAAAACATGCTAATGTTTCTTTTAGTTTCAGTGGAAACAATTATTTTAACATTGGACAAACTGTTGAGCTCTCATAAAACTCCTCTTCCTTCTCTATATACACGGTTGAACTGTCACCAGTTCATCTACAAATGTCATGTGAATTAATAGACATTTTATTTTTCTTTAGATTACGCCCATATTTGAAAAGAGTTCAACACTGAAAACTATAAAACTGTACTAGGATTCTTACATGTTCACCATTTTCTGTCTCTCTCATGTAAACCTCAGGTCAAAATACTCACTTTGAAAAGTGTATGTGTAATTTTGAAAACGTGTTCCTGAAAACCATAATTTTTAACATTTTTGTTTTTTACTTATACCAAACAATAATATAACTTTTTGTGTGAGAGAAAGACCACATCGTTGTGCAAAGCAAGTATACCAAACTAAAACTTAACTGAAAGCATCTCTGTGTGACAAACAGGAAAAATGTATTGCAGTACCAAATCTGTAATTAGAAACACATGAAATAGTTAACAAATTGGTCTATTCAGTTTCCATGCCTTCTAAGTTTGTCCATAGTGTCCTGTATGTGATCTTGCCATTCTAATAATTTTCTGGTATGATTAAAAAAAGTGCATTCATTTCATCTTGACTTGTGTATGTGTCTGTGTCTGTGTCTCTGTGTGTGTGTACCATAGGCATTATTTTTTTTAAAAAAGAAATTACTCCTGGATTGTGTTATGGCTTAGATTTTGGTCTGGAGTATTTAATAGCTTATATATCTGTATATTTAATACTATGATGAATCAGGGGAGAAAAAAAAAAAAAAAAAAAAATCTGGCTTCATTACTAACATGGCAAAAAAAACCCTGAAACCTCCCCTTGAAAAAACCTTCCACCCTTCCATGTTAAATGACTGCCTGTGGGCTACTACAGGTCAAGAGCTTTAGGTTATCAACAGTTCATAAATATCAGCCTAACCCTCAGGAACAAAGATTCAAACTGAGTGTTAGAATTACCAATTAAGAAATGAGACTGAGGCAGAAAACCTCATTACCCCACTGTGTATATATGTGTTTTGTTCCTGTCTTCAGTGCAGAAGACCTGTTTCAAAAATGATATAGTAGAATGGGAAAAGATTCAGAGAATGATGATTTAAAAAATTAAAAATGGGAGAGCTGCTATGAAAGAAATGCCTCAGCTAGGCTCCGATTATTTGTCCTGGAAAAGAGAATATTGAATATGGATGCAACAGAAATCTGTAAGCATAATGACATGAAGAGAATGGAGGTCAATTGTTCATTGGCTCTCCAAGTACATTTGAGAGGGAATCATGCACCCTGCCTATGACTCAGTAAAACTAATCCCTTTGGGGATATTTGTTCTGAGTAGGTTTCTTAAAGCTGTGTTTTGAAGCCTAAATGAGGGACAAATCTTATGCTGTTGCATGTCTGACTGTTCCTTGCATACAATGCATTCAGAAAAAAAATCATAGAAGTATCTTTATAGTGACGAAGATAATTGTCAGTATTGTCACTGAAAAAAAATACTTTGTATAGTAGTCATATATGTATATATTTCACCGAAGAAAAAACTTGCTAATTCAAATAATTAGGGATGCTGGCTTTAACACAATAAAAAATTCTGTGTTTGATATATTCCCAAATATAGACAATTTAAGTTGTTCTTTCTTTCAATTAATTGTAGCAAGGGTTTATATCATATGGTAAACACATTCTTGATACTGAGGTCTGGATATTTGGATACTGGCTAATCATACTCTGGTATTATCTGTGGTTGTTATCTGTTTAGACAATATTTACCATAATGCTATTATAATTTGTTTGAAGACAGATTTAGTTCTTTGTATGGAGTCTGTGTTACAGTTTGGTTAATAAATGTGTGGAGCTGAAATTGCATTTGTATTCCACTGTGTCATACTCTGAAGGCAAATATTACTAAGGGTAAAAAATCTTGCACAGAAAATATCTAACATGGAACAGAAATTATTTTGAAACAGTAAAGAACCTGTAGCAACTTGGTTTAGTTAGGTCAGAAAATCAGTCTTTAAAAAATAGGGTATACGTACTTCTGTTAGACTCAGGTATCCAGCACAGTTATTACCTTCCTATAGTAAAGACTTAAGATAAAAATAAATAAATAAATTCCACTGTCAAAATTATTTTAGTGCAGGCTCTAATCTAGTGAATAACTGTGACCCCTGCAACTCTGTGATGGTGAGCCTTAGGAATGTGAAGTACATTGCCTATGGTGATGTAGGCTGGAGAAGCTGAAAGCTTTAAAGATAGTTTGGTGAATGCCAGCATGAAAAATCAGAGCTTGTAATGGTAGCTCCTGCAAGACTGGAAAATCTGTACAGTCTCAGGCAACTGATAATTGTAAAGCAATAATGAAAAAACATAAATATACAATAAAATAAGTAAATACAGTGTACCTAATATAAATAAATTACAAGACAATAATATTTATTAATTTTTATTTTATAGTTGAAGGTAGAATTTCAGTAATGAACAACAGGGCTGTACTTTGGGTTTATTCATAACTTTCTTAAAGAGAAGAAGTTGAGTCCACTAATATGTTTAATTTTTTCGTTATAGATTGTTCCATC
>NW_008609281.1:3684-14279 GCF_000691845.1 Merops nubicus
ATTTACATTTGTGACTTTGCCTCAGTTGCCATTCTTTCACATCTATATTTTAAGAAAGCTCTAAAAAGGCAGCCTATTTGAAATAATTTCTTAAAAAATAGATAAAAAGGAAAAAAGGCAAATGTATTTGCTATATACTACTTGTTTGGCAATCATGAATTAAGATATTTTACTTTTTTTGTAATATATTGCCTCAGTTGCCATTCTTTCACATCTATATTTTAAGAAAGCTCTAAAAAGGCAGCCTATTTGAAATAATTTCTTAAAAAATAGATAAAAAGGAAAAAAGGCAAATGTATTTGCTATATACTACTTGTTTGGCAATCATGAATTAAGATATTTTACTTTTTTTGTAATATATAACTTTTTTCTCCCTTTCTAAAAATAGTGGAAAGGTATGTACTTAAGAAACAGACTTTAAAAGTAACAAGTATAAATAAATAGAATTAAAAAAAAAAAAATAATTAATTAGGAAAAAAACCCTAAACCATACCAAAACATACCCCAAATCTCTGAAAGAACAAACTAACCTCCTGAAAATATGTAGATTACAAATAATTTAGACTGTTGAATTCTGATTTGCTGGAGTGGAACAGTAGAAACATCTACATTCTTAAGTGGATTAAGTATCCATACCTAATTTCCTCAGAAATGGATTTTAAGAAGGGCTTGAATGGTTGATTAATCTTGCATGTTTTCCTTCAGTCTGTATAAAGCATGCTGCAATTGTTTGAATTGGAGTTGTTGGTTTGTTATGGTACATTTTTCACACATTTCTTCTTTCATCTGTAATTAAAATTTCTACTTTAATATTTTAACTGAAAGTACTTGCCCTTGAAAGAATGATTTCAAAAAGTTGTCTTAGCCTTTTCTTCAGGTGAGATCAGATCTTTACTTTGTTAAAAAGCAGTTAGTCCAAGTGAAATCAGTGGGACTGTGAGGGTATGGCTGAGAAAAAATGACCAATTAGACATATATTAGAATTTTTAAAATTCTAGATTTAACACTTCTTAATGGTATTTTCTTTTTTTTTTTTTTTTTTTTTTTACACTCCAAAAACCCAGGTATCTTCAAACAAAGTTTCCATTTGGCCTGCTTTATGTCACTGACAGTGCCTATCATTAATTTTCAGACTTGGTTTTGATCATTTGTGGGAGGTTATTTTTAACATGGCAGTGATGTCTCTAATACAGTCTTATTTCAGGACTTTTTGATGGAATAGGCAAATTTTACCAGGTTTTTGATGGTATGGATTACAATTCCATTCATAACCACTGGTATTTTGTCCTGACTCTCCTGTATTTTCCACAATAAGATTTGGGAGTTATATTTGAAGTATGGTTTACTTGCAGGACAGTTATTTGTCTGGCTATACGAGTAACATGTAGGCCATATATTCTAACCTACTCACCTAGCTGAAGATGAAGAGCATGGCAACAAAGCTTACATAATAGTGTAGAGCAAATCACTGTCAGGACAAGCATGGTAAAGTGATCTACAAAAGCACAACTGGTGATTAGAAATGCAGTATTCTCACATGCTGAGACACTGACTGTAATCCAAGCTGAAGATGTATTCATATGACTTGGGGCAACCAGTAAGGATCTCTCCATGAGCAGTTCAAAGCTTTGAGATTTGTTTTGCTTTGCCGATTTCAATTTCTTCAGCCACAGGTGGAGAAATGTACAGAAATTTCTAGTAAGAATGTAATCTTTGGATTAATAATACTGCTTGAAGGTTTGGCTAAGTGATTAGAAAAGTTATGACTGGGATAAAAAATATCTGATGGTTCTGTTTTTATTGTGGTCAATGACTTCTGTCAGAGACCTCAGAACAAGCTGGATGATGTAATTCACTCCTTTGTGAAGATGATAAAAAATGTATAGTAAAACTGTGGAATAGTGCTAAACAGAATAAAACTTGAAGAGAGATATAATTTCTCATGATCATCCTCAGTCCAATAAAGTCTAGAAGATGAGTTATTAAGAATATAATCTGCCAGGAGACTTTCTAGATTCTGGTCAGAGAAAGAGCCGAGGAAAAGAAAAAAATGTAATAAAAGTTAGGCAACAGCGTTACCCTCTGCAGTTGCAGCCTCAGCTCATTTTCTGTGGATAAAGGAGTCTGTTCCTAGTAGGAACCTTTCTAAAACCTTTCTTTATTTTTATGTCTCCAAAAGCAAGATGTTGTATTTTCCTAATGCAATAGTATCTTATCTCTATTTGGTAAAGGAACTAGGTACAAACTTCATGAAAGATTATGACATCATCTAGTAAGATAGTATTGATTTTTTTTTTTTTTTTTTAATTAGTGCTTAAAGATATTCCCAACTTCCTGCTTAATAGGTCTAAGTGGGGATTTCATGAGTTACCTCCAAAGTTAGAACCAACCATTCAGCAATTTGAACTGAGTGATAATGAGGAGCTACACTCGAGACAGTTATGAGATCTTTTACAAGGCAATGGATATTTTCTTTTATTTCCAATGATTAACAAGTGCATACTTCCATTTGTTAAAAGTGTTTTGATAATAAACTATACTATTGGTGGTGAGGAATAATTATTCTGGGGTACTGCCTATCAAGGTTACAGAATGAAAGCAAGGCATAGAAGTGGGAGTCATGCTGAATTACTTCTAGTGGGTTTTTTTTTTACTTTCTCTTTTATTATACGCACAAATTTGTAATTTCAGCCTAAAGTAAAAGTTACTTTTTCTTGTTTATCACTGTCAAATTATCCAGTCCTACCAACAACATAAATGATGCAGCACATCATCTCACATACAATCTACATTTGAAAAGCAACTTTCATAACCTTCACCTATAAATAAGAAATAAACTGTAGAATAACGAAGACTGAATATTTGTGCTGAAGGGTAATTTATCAGCTTAGTCTAATTATGGTCCTAATTTTTTTTTTATTATGTGTGGCAGAACCACATCCTCCTCAATTTCCCTTTTGTGTCTTCTACTTCTTTGGCAGGGTGTCACAGCCTGCTCCACTCAGTGGACACACGATGATCCATTGTTGTGATCTCAAAATGCAAAAGAAAGCTAAAGAGGGGTTTTACTGAAATTAAATAGTAGAACGTTATTGTTTGCCTTTAAAACAGTGTGCAATAGGTAAAAGAGTGACAGGAAAGGTAAAGTTAAGAGGAGAAAGAGAGTAATAGCTACCACCACAGGTCCAAGGTGTCCAGGCAGTGTCCTGCCGGTCCTTCTGATCTTTGTGATCCTCAGTGGGGGTGAAGATTCCCCCAAATTTCTATTGCTAAGAAGCCATCTTTTATGTTAGGTGATGTACATTGCTCCTCCTTCATCTCCACCCCTTTCAAGTGAGGCTTCCACGTGAGTTCAGGGAGGAGTGTCTGAGGTGTGGGCTGCCTCAGGGGTGGGTAGCTTTTGACCAGGAGCTGTGTTTTCTTATTATAATGATATTATAATGAGCAAAGTTCACCAGAATTCCCAGTTTCTTCATCAATGCTGACACAGGACTTGTGTTAAAATCCTTATCTTAGCAGCTGTCTCCCCCAGATAACAGGGAAGGACATGGTGCACTTTATACCACAGAGTCCTTCCTCCAGGAGTGTTTCCATAGGAACTGCATTCCAGTCTTGGGATCAGTAGCTGTGTCTCCGATAGGCCGCTGCAGACTCTTGTCACGATGTTAGCCTGAGTTTTCAGGGTACCTTATTGTCCAAGTTCCTGATGACAAGGTTGAGACTATTCTTCTTACCGGCTCTTGCAGTAAGAGTCCTGGTTTACAGTCCTGTGTATGCTAAGATCTGATCAATACATACTTTCAACCTCTAGAATGGACTTCCTTCTGTAAGAGATGCTGATTTAAATCTCTTTCTTTATGAACTAATGAGGAAAGAGCAGACAGACTGGCAGGCAGCATGATCACATAAGCCTTTTTAGATATGAAAAGAGGTCTGAAGAAGTCTTGTGCATTCCTAGTGACTATAACTGTGGTAAGATTCCCCTTAGAATAAGAATTCACACAGCCCTAATGACAGATAAAGCTTCACACAGACTTAATAAAAAAAATGTATGTACTGAAAGCAGAGTCTGAAAAACTCAAAGTTCACTGTTTTGATTTTTCAGTCCTGAGTCTCAGTTAATTATACTTTAGAACAAAAAAATAGATATAGAAATATTCACATGTGTTTTAGGAAAACCCACATTTAAGCTATGGTATGTAGCTTAAAATAACAAAAGTATTATAAAATGGTAATTTAAGAGTTACATGAAGATATTACTTAATATCTACTAAATTCATGTTCGTGATGAAGACCATGAAGTTATTAAACCCATCTATTGTATTGAGTGCTTCTTGATTGTTTTTTCTTTGTTCAACATATAGTTATTCCAAATGTTTATGGGCAATACATTTTAAAGATATTCACTAAGCTATGCAATGTTGTTTATAAATATATTTTTTTCAGTGGCTTCTTACCTTATAGTACATAAAAAAAAGAAATTACAAACTATGATATTTATTAATATTTTAAATACAACATGAATGACATTTTCCGTTGAAAAGTAAAAATCATTTAGTGACTGTGTTATATGAAGACAATTTGAAATGTAGTTTGATAGCTAAAGAATTATTTCCATATCCTGACAGTTATAAAAATGTGTACAATTGATATTCTATTAAATAATCATGTCTTTTTCCTGTATTTATTTTGACATCAATTCTAATTACCAAGATGTTAAATTGCCAAGTAGAAGTAATCTTCTTTTATAATCAGCGGAATCCTTGATTTATTCAATGGTGACAAAAGTTTCTGTGAGCAAACAAACTTTATTTCAAAGAGAAGGTGCCTCTTTCAGACTAAATTACAGAATGAAATCTGTATTAGTTGATTCCCAAACTTGGTTGTCATAAGTAAGAAAAAAAAAAAAAAATGTAGCTGTCATAGAGTAGGAACTCTCAAATTTTAAAAATAGATTAGAAATCAATAATTTTAAACCTGAGTCTTGAGAACGACTGGCTTAACTTCTGTGGGCTCTTCCAGCTGCTTTGAGTGGATCACTCACTATCAGATGGACCACATGAACCATAAGATCATAGAATCACTTTGGTTGGAAAAGGACCTTTAAGGTCATTGAGTCCAACCATTAACCCTACTCTACCATACTCTACCAAATTCTCCTCTAAGCCCTATCCCCAGGCACCACTTCTACAGGGCTTTTAAACACATCCAGGGGTGTTGACTCAACCACCTCCCTGGGCAGCATGTTCCAATACCTGACAACCCGTTCAGTAAAAATGTTCTTAAAGTCCAGTCTAAAGCACCTGTGGAGCAGCTTGGTGCCATTCCCTCTTGTTCTCTCACTAGTTACTTGTAAAGAGACACCAGTGTCTTCCTCTCCACAATGTCCTTTCAGGAAGTTGTAGAGAGAGATAAGGTCCCCCCTCAGCCTCCTCTTCTTCAGACTAAATAGCCCCAGTTCCCTCAGATGTTCCTCATAAGACTTGTTCTCTAGGTCCTTCACCAGCTTAGCTGCTCCTACTTGGATTTGCTCCAGCACCTTGATGTCTTTCTCATATTGAGGTGCCCAAAACTGGACACAGTACTCGAGGTGTGACCTCACCAATGCAAATCACCTCCCTGATCCTGCTTGCCACACTATTGCTAATACAAGCCAGGATGCCATTGGCCTTCTTGGCCACCTGGGAACACTGCTGGTTCATGTTCAGTCAGCTCTCCACCAGCACCCCCAGGTCCTTTTCCATAAGGTAGTTTCCAGCTGCTCCTCCCCAAGCCTGGAGCATTGACTGGGGTTGTTGTGCACCTTACACTTAGTCTTCTGGAAGCTCATACCATCGACCACGGTCTTCCACTTATGCAAGAAAAGAGGATATTATGGAGCTCTAACATTTCCACAAAAAAAAAAAAAAAAAAAAAAAAAAAGAGTCCGTGGGAAGAAAGAAATGTAACTTTTCTCAGTATTTAGTTGTTGTTTTCTTTTCCTACCCTATGGGAACCCATGAGATATCATTCATCCCCAGTTTTGGTTTAAGGAATTTCTTTAGTAGTAGTTTCAGTGCACTGTGGAATGGTGCTCTTTCTCTTAGAGAAGCTGTTCGCCTATGGTCTGTTTAGAATATCTAAATTGACAAAATAAAAATCATTTCAAGACAAGACTTGAGCAAACAAAAAATTTAGCCAGTTAGATGTGTTCATCCACATACCTTTAGTCACTTGATCACAATTTCCAGTTTTGCAACACACAAATTACTCTCACTACCTGTCACCCCTTCAAGCTTTGTCATAAATGTCAGACATTAAAGATTTTACATATTCTGGAAATTATGATAGTAGATGCTGGCAACACACACTTCAGCAGAGCTGTATGGCTTTGATTTTGTCTTATAACATGTTGTTGGAATGAAAACCTCTTTCTAAGGGCACCATGTTGAGCAAGTGAAGAGAATTTGTTGTTTCTTTCATTTAAGGAGGATAATTTTTAATATAAGGAACCACATTTCATACTGATCATAGCTCTTCAATGATGCTTTACACAGTAGACAGTTAATTATTGAAAGAAATGGTTGAATATTTAGGAATAAATGTCTTGTAGTGTGGACTTTGCAGTGTTTAAAAGCACCCAGCTGTGGTTCAAGCAACCAGCACGGACAGTTGTAGGCACAGTGATGCACTTAAATGCCTGTTATGATTATACAACCTAAAAAGAATAGCCTAACAATTGCCAGCACTGTTGCCATTTATTCAGCCACCTCCACTGAAGAAGCAGTTGTTATTTTTCATGTTGTGTTCAGTAAATGGAATTTATTTCCTTTTATCCCATATAAGGCTTGACTCCTGGTTATTAGAATTGAACATCTTTGAAAGACCCTTGAAATCTCAAATTGAGTGCTATGTCCATACTGTTGTAAAAAGAAGAAGCTCACATACTTGCATATTATTACTCTGGGCTTCTTGTGACTCATTTCTCACTTGCTCTAGCACTGTAGAATCAAGCTAGATTCATGTAACACTTGAGTAATGCTACTTAAATGCTTACATTTTAGGTAAACTGAAATCAGTGTAAGTTGAACATACAAGCAGTATGTCATTTAACATGACTGCATTCTGTGTTTTTAAACTCAGGATACAGCAGCTGGAATAATTGAAATCAAACCGTTATCAACTCCCGATACAACTTGCAATTTTTATTTTTTTTTTTCTTTAACAGAGAAGATGAAGCAAAATGATCTGTAGAGGAGACAGCATTAGCGTTCAAGGAGGCTGATCTGGTTTATCTTTTCTACAGAAAGTAACATATCAAATTATTGTTAATACTATACTGGTACTTTACTTTCTTTCTACTTTCCACCAGATAGCCTGTTACAAAGAAAGCTGGTGACCATCACTAATGTGTTGTCAGGCCATGACCCATGTGCCATATTCTTCCTGTGGAAATCGAGCTATTCAACTTTATACCTGCAAAGATTAAAATCTTCCTTTCTCATCTTTGTTTGGAAATCTAATTTCACGATGTTTCAGCAGAGACCACCTTCTTTATTCTCTCTATCCCCACTGTGGGCAGCCAACTCACTCTCTGCCTGCCTGTCCTATACCTGGTGGGCACAAATACCATTAATTTCTCCTTTCCCTTCCACAATCATACAATTTTCTGAGATTTGGATATGTGTTGTTTCTGTTCCCTATTCATCCTGTGTTCTTGATTATTTTCATTATACGCCATATTCGCTGGCTACTTGTATTTGTTAGTAATTGATTTGTATTTACATGCACAGGAGTATAGGAAGGATAAAGTACTTAGGATACCCAAATCTGTTGGTTAGACTAATACTGGATTCTGTGTGAGAAGCAAAATTTGTGTGGGACAGATACGTAGGAGCTTGGTTTTACTCTATTCAGTAGTAAAAGAACCTGCTGTGGCTTTTAGGACACATCCTCTGGACACAAGAGATCACTCTATCTAATTAATGTTCCTAATTGATCTAGAATGTTTACAGTACAGGCTTTTCAGATATCCTAGTTATGGGTCCTCCACACTACATTTCTGAGACATCAGACCCCTGCTACAGCAGTAGTATGCCTGTAAGCACGCTATTAAACATAACTAGTTAAGTCTCTCATGCTGTAGATTTTCTCTGCTTCTTTTTTTTTAGAAGAACAGAAGGTACAAACTACTCTTATATTCTGTTTTCTCTTAAGAGGTTACATCTCACCTCAAAGTTATAAATAAAATTAATAATGAAATATGAACCTTATTGAGATACTTGCATCTGTTTCTCATGAATGTAAACAAAAAATCCCCAACTTTTTAGAAAAAGTAAAAAGACAAAACAGTGCAGGAAATAAATCTCCAAATCATAGAATATGAAAGATTATCTTTCACTTAGTAATCATTCTTTATTCATAACCAGAGGAAAGTTGTCATAATATCAAACTTAAAATCATTTTTGGGATTTTGTTTGCTAGTTTTGTTTTGGCTTTTAATATTTCAAGAAGGAAATAATAGTGTTTTCAGTTCAATGTGACAATTTCAGTTTCTAATTCAAGATATGAAGATAACGAACATAGCTCAAAAGGCATGTTTTAATTCTTTCTCTGAAAGAATGAAAACTAGGAGTCTATTTTATTTCACTAATAAATACATACAGAAAATTTAAACTCTCACATAACCAATTGATTCCTGAACCCAAGTTTGAATGCTGCCATTTCTGAAAAACTAAACTTCTGCTTTTGTACTCTAAATATTCTTAACAGGAAATATTTTACACATTTAGTTTTTTCTAGCCACTAATAAGTACTTCTGGATGTAACCTTAACATATATTTGGAGAGTATTTCTGCTAAAATTTAATACAGAATTAGTAGACAGGTCTTTGAGCCTTATTGTTTAGTCTATCTGAAAAGCTTAATCTGTTCAGTGAATTTCTGTGGGGGTTCTTTTTGTAGTATCTTTCAACAGAATAAAGTTAACAACAGGGAAGATGCTGGCTTTTGGAAACTCCTGAGAATGCAAAACGTAAGAAGAGAAGTTACAATTTGCACTGACGTTTTTGATAGGTGAAATGTTTGGGTAATTTGGAATTTATAGTAACATAAGAAACTGATTATCATTATATCAACTTGTTGTGTTAAACACTATTGTGAGTCCATAATGATGGGTTATAGAAGAATTAATATACAGTCGTTTCTCTAAAGTTAGAAATGGTGAGATTTTGTATATGAAGAGCTACAGAAATAAATTTAGTAGGAACCTTTTTTACTGAACTCTTTTATTGTCTATGACCCTCAGGACATAAGAGCTACAAAGCATTTGCTCTGTTATTTCTATGTTGCAAAGTTAATGAGGATTCCTTCCTTTCTTTCCGGTCATTCAATTTCATTTCAGATCAAAGTATGAAACTGTATGCAAAGGAATGTTACACTGTAATATTGAGAGGTTTTTTTATATTACTTTGAGCTAGCAGGATTCCTGTGTACTTTTTTGACATTTCACTAGACACATTGCTGTTGTATCACAGTTATTTTAGTTATAAATTAACTTTATTATTTCCAGCTGGCAGTGTTTGTGCTATGCTATGTGCTGTGGAAGTATAATAATGAATTCTGATTCCTACTTAAATTTCATATAATGACAAATATACCATGTCTCCAAATTTTAAAACATTTTTAACAATTAAATATGTGGAATAATCAGGTTAAATAATTTATCACTCTTGAAAATTCTTCATAATGTTTATGGAGCTCATTATTTCTAGGTGTGTAAAGTATTTGATTTGACACTCATTGTTAAATACCTTTAGTAAAAACATTTCTTTCCCCATCACAGTAGTCATTAAACTTTAAACTTTAAATTTAAAAGGAGAAAGACCAGTTACACTGTGGCTTAGATTCAAAATTCAACGTGTTCATATTTTACAGATTGTTTCAAATGGATTTCTTTAAAAAAAAAAAAAAATTAAAAAGCAACAGTGAAAATAAATTGTCATATCACTTCCTTTAAAAGCTACTTTTATTGTTACTTTTGGAAATCTTCATGACTACTGTTAGAATAACAAAATGAAAAGTCATAGACTTTACATGGTTCCATATTTTAAAAAGTGTATGTATATTAATTTCAGATAAAGAATTTAAAAATTTGAAGGTTGTTAAAAATTCTTTGGAATTCCAGTAACACTATTATGAAATACATTCTTATTTTTTTTATTTTCAGGAGATATCTGTGAGGTGAATTGGCTTATGTATTAATAAGCAAAGGATAATAATGTCACACTTCAGTCTTGAGAATTAGTAAAGAAGAGTTGCTATGATAATTTTTTAAAGGAGGATTAACAAAACTCTGTATTGTGTCTAGTTGTCTTAATACAAGGGCTCCCTCCAATGGCGACATGTTACTTCACATACAATTTATTGCTATGTATGGGTGAATAAAATAGGACATAAGGTAGGATGAAAGAATTCAAAAAAGTGATTGTCTCTAGTGGTTTACATTTAGGTAGTTTTAATGCATACATTAATCCCTAAAACGTGAAGTCTGGACAATTAAGTCCTTTTTTCATTTCAAACCTGCTGCACATGAAAAAAAAAAAAAAAAAAAAAAAA
>NW_008609281.1:14310-39883 GCF_000691845.1 Merops nubicus
AAAAAAAGACAGATTTTATTAACCACATCTGGAAAGGATGTTAGCATGCCTAACTGGTGATAAATCTCTGCTGACTACCAACAGCCATTCAAGAGCTCTAGATTTGTAACCTATCTACACACTGCTGCAATACTGTTGAGAAATTGGGGTATCCAACTGCTACTGTTGCAAAAACAAACAAAACCCAGAAACTATTTGCTTTAACTTATTTTTTAGCTATTACAATTTTCTTCTTCTGTATTAATATGAAAGACAACTGTTTCATTTTTTTCTTTTTTTTTTTTAAATAATGAGAAAAAAACAAAACAAAACAAAACAAAACAGAAAGACAGAAAGAATCTCTAATACTGGGTCTATTTGCAAATGTCAGCTGTCACCTTTGATAAATTACCTGGCAAGTGTGGTCACATCCTCTCTTCATCTCCTATTTCTGGAGTTGCTCTCTTGGGTAAAACTGTGCTGATATTCTGCTCACACAGCAAAAGGCAAAAAAGAGAATGAAACATGACATAATTTCCCAGTGAATAAAACATCCAATGTAAGGAAATACCAGAAAGTGGAAAACTGAGAGAATATTGCTACAGTTTACCCCAGTATACTATTTCTGTCTGAAACTGCAAAAACAGTATGAAGATTTAGTGAATGCTTACCAACTACAGTCTCCAAGCCAGCTGCGATTCACAGCTTAGTATTTCCCCAGCACAGAATTCAGTAAAGATGACAGGAGTGTTGCAAAAGTGTGTCAATGGCACACACAGAAAACCCAGATCATTTAGCTTTAAGATTAGGCTTGAAATAAGTTTGAAAAGACAGGCCGAGAAGTTTTACAGATGTTAAATAAAAATTTGGGCAAAGGGAGGAAAAAGGAGAAAAAAAGGACTGAAAAACAGTATTTCACATGGTCAGACATGAATGTAATATTCAGAAAGTATAGGAAGGAATGTATTTCTCTGGTTGATGGTTTGTGTGTCAAGACTTCGGTGCACTCCTTTACATTGCACTGGAGATGTGAACACAGTTTCCACAACAAGGAAGAAGTGGATGTAGAGGTCTAAGACTCACAGTGGTTCCACTGGGATTTCAATTTGCTGTTACATTTTAAACTTTGGATTTTTTTGTGGCCCACCTCTTGGCTCAAAAATAGTCCATGCAAAACCTCAGTTTTATAATGTGAAGCCAAATATTACAGAATTACAAAATGATTGAGGTTGGAAAGGAACTCTGGAGTCCATCTGATCTAACACCCCTAAAGCATGGTCAGGCAGAGCTCATTGCCCAGGAACATGTCCCGAGAACTTTTATAGATCTCCAAGGATAGAAGCTTCACAATCTCTTTGAGCAAAGTGTTCCAGTTCTCTTGGGAAAAAAAAAAATAATAATAATAAAAAAAAATCTTTATTGTATAGAGTTTTCCTTACATTCAGACATGTATGTTTGTTCACACCACCTCATGTCATATCATGGGACACCACCGGAAAGAGTCTGGCTTCATCTTCTTTGTGTTCTCCTTTTGAGTATTTATATACATTGATATTATCCCTCCTGAGCCATTTTTCCAAGCTGAACAGCTCTCTCAGCTTTTTGTCGTCTTTGTGGCCCTCTCCTGGACTCTCTGGCATGTCCATTACTCTCTTGTTCTGAGCCTCACCAGTGCTGAATAAATGGGAAGGATCAAATCCCACCACCTGCTGGCAGTTCTTTGTCTGATTCAGCCAAGGATACCATTATATTTCATTGCAGTAATAACACATCGCTTGCTCATGTTTGATTTGGTGACTTTGCACTTCATTGTGTGGAATGTCATGAGGTTCCTGTTAGTCTGTTTCTCCAGCTTGTTGAGAATGGCAGCACAACAGTCTGGTGCTATCAGACACTTCTTCAAATTTTGGTGACACCAGGAAATTTGCAGAGGGTGCACTCTCTCCCATCATCCAGGTGAAGATGTTAAACAGGACTTTACCCAGTACTAACACCTGGTGTGCACCATTTGTTAATGGGCTCCACACAGATTTTGTGCTATGGATCACCATCCTCCAGGCCCGGCTGTTCAACCAGTTTTCAAATATGGCAGAATTAAAGTCACTCATGGAATCTGCATTTTTACTGCGCTTGTGTACAGTAGCCAAGTGTTTCTTTTGCAGATGGTAAGACTAACTAGTAACTTTTTTAACCACAAGTATTAGAAAACTGTCTAACAACTCACTGGTTCTTTCACATATTCTGTTTATACGTTCAGTTCGGTTTTGAGATTTGATGCATCACTGCCAGGAAAAGTGACAGAGTGAAAAATTATCAAAATATCATAGATGAGAAACTTTATATGGCAGTAACAGTGGTATGCAGTCTGTCCATGTCCTTACTGTGTTGTTTTACTACAGAGAAATAATGTGATTAAAATTATGTGGATAATATATTAATATTAATGTTGTCACTTTAGCATTAGTATTATTAGACTTGGTTTACAGAGTAAAGAAATTAGATTGTTGCAGGAGATCTAGCACAGAGAGCCTACAGAGATGTTTTTGACTAAAAAAAAAAGTATTTTCTGAATTTCATCTTTTACTTATATTGAAGATTGTGATATTTGCCTCTTAGTAAAAATTGAAAGGATAACAGTCATCTTGCTTCCACATTACCACTGCCAAAGAGGAAATTACAGTGATTTAAGTCTAGGATGTGGAAGATACACTTTATATAGATGTCTGATCAACTATTTCACAATGCACTGAACATTTAATCTGTTGGGTTGTTTTTTTTTTTTTAATTTTCCCATCAGAGAATTCATGACAATAACTGTGTTTTGACATTTATAGAGGTCTCATTAACTGTAGTAATTGTTGTTTTCTTGCTTCTTTCTGCTCTTTAAAGTCTGTTTGCAAATGCTTTTAGTCAGGCTGTTTCAAGATGATATATCTTTTTTTTAGTTAATATTATAAATGAAAATTAGGTTCACTTCTTCCATAAATCTAGAGTACCCAAGTGACTTTTTTAGGATATTGTGAGCAAACAAACTACAAAAATAAAATGAAAAACAGTGGCACAAAATACAATCCAGTTTTTGGTTAAAGGTATATCAGGCCTTGCTGATTCTATTATTTTCTTTGAAATTAAATTAATTTGTCTTAATTTAGTTCTGATATTTAGCTATCTATTAGTACTTTTAGGTGGAAGATAGTTCTAGTGTGCAAGTCTTGGAGAACAAGGTCATGTTAAACAATGCTCGAAAGACAGAACTGCAAAAGAACAACTTATCTTTACAAGTTTGTAAAGAAATTGAATATAGTTGATGTATATCATACAGGAATTCCACTGCTCATACCAAGCTTCTTTCTGACCATTTTAATTTTATGACATATTTCTTTCATCCTTCACTGCCTATTGTCTTTTATGCTGTGTATTTTAGGAATTCATTGCTGTTTAAAAGCTGGAAAATGTTGGCACTCTTCTGTGGTGCTACAATTTATCGATACAAAAAAAAAAAAAAAATTGCTTAAAAGAAGTTTGAGTTTAAAATTTCTCGAAGAAACATGAATAGGTAAATGATACAACCATGTAACAGGACCTGCCTATGAGCTAGGTAGTATAAACATGAATATAAGGAGCTTGAGTTTCAAATCTCAGAAGAAATATCAGTAGGCAGAAAGATTACGCCGTGGTCATGCTGGTCAGCTAACCAGTTTAATACAATAAAGCACTCTCCCTAATGCGCTGCTGTAAACAGTAATACTACAGCTGGGAACTGGTACCTTGTTCTGGATTGTGTCAGAGAATTCTTCTGGATACTGAATGATATGAAATAGCTAGCTATGTATTGTTGCTAGGGTTGTTTTTCTTCAAAAGATGTTCAAGCTCTTCCTGATTTTCATCATAGTACACGAGAATAATTTATCTTGAGGTGTTCTATAACGAGCCAAGACACAGTTTAATAACTTATGAAGGGAAGCTATAAAAGATAAGTATATAATGTGATCTTTACTTAAATAAATTATCTTTTTACATTTCTAGCTCATCATGTATAAAACTTCTAGTAATGCAGTTGCAAAATAAGCAGTACTCTCAAAGGTTCTGAAAAGCACTCAATAGTCCATTTTTACCATCTCTAATTTTAATAGCAGAAAGATAGCTCTTAATTAAATGAGATCTTTGTAAGGGAAATAATTTTCTATAAGAGAAAAAAGTTATTTTCAGTGTTAAAAGCAGTAAGATTCCAATTCTGAACTCTTGATCCAAAAGTAAAATAAAGCATACTTTAATGGAAAATTCTACAACAGAACAAATTAAGAGATTTTTAAAATATAGTATTACATTGTATGTCATAGGTTAAGGAGTCTTTGAAATCTTTCCTTTTAGAGGATTTTTTTTTTTTAATATTTTTGTTTATTTTGTAATTTTCAAATAATGTGTTCAAGTGGAAATTTACTTTGTGAGTCTTATTGCTCAAGCTTATACTAATTGATGAAATAAGTATGCCATAAACATTTCAGATCTTTTAAGCAAGTATATTAGGAGTATGTATATGATAAAAAAGCCCTAGCTAACAGAAAAGCAAAAAAGCACAAACTCCTAGGTAACTGAGGAAAATACTAGATTGAGAGAACCACTGAATGAAAGGGAAACATAATATCATGTGCGTTACATCAATATATCTGACCAATTAATCATATTGCAGCATAACTCTTTTTAAGGGCACTGCACCATTTTTCTTTGAAATCATGTTACTGCTGGCCAGATATTTTTCTTTTGACTATAGCGTTGGTGAGATGATATGCACAACTTGCAGATGAAGTAAATGCATCACAGCTTGCCAGATGAAGTATGTTTCTATGGAAATAGCAGATGTTGCAGGCAATGGACATTGACTGGAATAAGATTTTATGACAGTTTTCTATGCACTTTTTTATTTCTGTCTGGTTTTTACTAATTATGTAACTAATATGTAAAAACCATCCTTTGTTACTGTGTAGATTATAATCAGTCAAATTTATTAATATTTGTGACTGCTGTGTAGTCACAAGATTATTAAGATTATTCTAGCATAGTTCATCTGTATCTTCAAACAATTTGGAGGCAAGACTTGGTGAAAAATACAGTTAAGTAACATACAGCACAGGGCTTCTCACTAGGATGCTACTGCTAATATTTTATAACCAACAGATTTGTCATTTTTTCATAAATCATTTATTATCAATATGGCCCTAAGAATCTTTGATCATTTTATCTATGCAATCCTTCTCTTCTAGCCCTAATTGCAATCTAGAGATCAACTAAAGGAAGCAATTATCTGGTACAGTGTTTTCTGGTCGTAGTGAAGGACTTTCACACTCATTTTTTCACTTTAAACAAAGAGTTCGCATCTGTTGACTTTCAGGACTTACTTCAAAAGACTAACAGTAGCTTCCCATGTCGTAGTAGGATGAGAAGGAAGAGTCTGAATGTTTGGATTTTTGTGCAATGAATATTTCATTGATGTTGATGTTAAATGTATTTTGTGCTAGGCTAACTTGAATAGACACTCCTTTTTTTAGTGAGAATTAAATCATTAAACTACTGTATGAACTTGGATAGATCCTAGAAATTATGGGAGAAAATAATTTGTTTTGAACTCCCCGAGTTTTCAGAAAAGCTCAAGATTTATTAATCCTGAAACATTATTAGAGTAATTTAAATTGTGCTCTAAGGTGATTAAATTCCCAGCAATATACTGGGTTTTCTGATTCTTTCCTGATGACCTTTGGCCCAAATAACAGCTACAGTTTTAGTGTGCGTCATAAGCAGGAAAGATTGTACAGACAGTTTGCCTTGACAGGACTTCCAAAGTAAAACGATCAACCATGCAATAAGAACAAGTATCCTATATATCCTATAACAGCTCTTAGTTACTTCACACTGATTTTGTCAGCTGCTTTTGATAATTTTGGTAGTTGAATTCATAAAACACAAAGCTCAGATTCTTCTTGAGGTACACTAGTATCTCACTGTTAAACATCCTTTTCTGAAACAATTATCCAGGTTGGGGGTACTGTTGCAGTTCTTGTCATTAAACAAAAAATTAGGATTTGCATCTAAGTATACATACTTAACATCATAGTATTGTAATTTAATGTGAAGTAGTATTTGTATTAAATATCTTATTTCTTACAATGGGTACACAATGCATGTAAAAATGTGAATTTGATTTAGTATGTTTTACAGTATATGTATTGTACAGTAAGAATTACATTTGTAAATAAGCATCATCTGTTCCAGGTGATCTAAAATATGGCTCAGTATGCACAGTGTATGTCTTACACACAGCCTTACCTTTGGGGGACTTTTTGACTGGCTGAGGAAGTTTTGGACATGATGTTGGTGTTATCTGAAATCTGCAAACACATTTGCTTTCTAGGAAAAGGATGGAGAGGGAAAGAAACTTACTTCATTTTCACCTTATCTTGATGTTAGTTTACCTTCACAATCATTCTGACCTTGGTGGCGCTCTTCTACTCACAGGATTTAAATTTAATAACACAGTCCAGAGCACAATGCACCGAATAATTCTGTCTTCAAAGAAGGGCTAAAATAGCTTGAGGTAAAGAAATGTCAGGGCCAAAAATTGAGTCAGAGGGTTAAAACAGGTTTGTGAGTAGGCCCTCATTTCAGGTTTTAGTGTGGCCTAGGCTACTTTTACTTTGTGCAGTAGAATAGGCTGTGAAGAGCTATCTACTTTGACATTTATGCTGCTCAGTGCCCCTGCTACTGTTTAAGGCTAAACTGCAACACAGAGTTTTCATATTTCAAAAACTGTTCTTTGAGAAAGACAGTATGTCTTCACACTGCTGAAAAACAGTAGACGATAATATATGTAAGAGCATTAACTGGGATTCTGTACGTGGTTGTAGTGGACAGGTTAGCTTTACAACCCTTTTAATGTTTATGCAAACAATACTTATTATATGTAACATTCATTGTAACTGAGGGTCACATGGAGTCTCTTTAACCCTCAGATGACTGTGTAGGTTGTGAGGACTCTGCATAATCTAGAATAATGGCATGCTCCCTTTTAGTGATATAGCAAAGAATGAAGCAATCTGATTAACCTGAAGAAGGCAGGAGTGGGAGGGAGAAAGCTCATTGTATGATTGTTATTGTTGTGTGCTTAAGTGATTGCTGGACTGGGCCATGAAACAGCAATTGGGCTCTACTGTAAAGACAAGAGTGTATCCATCATGTTGAACATATTTCTCTAAAAAGCCTACAAGCTGCTTTGATAGGCTTCAGGTATGCCATTAGTATTTCTAGTCTGAAGGAAAAGCTGTCTGATTGCCTTCTCTTTCTCTTTTTAGTGATAAGGTTTAAAACTGGAAAAAAAACCCAAACACTCAAATTATGTATTTTAACCTTTACAGTGTTTAAAATCATGCAATAAATATCCATTTAATACTCAACTGAGCTGATACAGTTTAAAATATATTCTTCTCAGATAAAAGCTTTGTAAAATAGCAGTTTAAAATACTGACTTTTAAACTGACCATTCTGGTTTAAGCAGTAGTTTGAATTACTTTTAGCCAGTTACTGAAGTAAAAAATTTTAATTTAATTTTAAATTAAGAATAATTTCATATTAAGAACAATTTTAGATAAGAATAGGAATAATTTTAAATTAAGAAAAAATTGCTTTGGTATACCTTGCTGTAAAAAATCAAGCAGTATGCATTGTGTACTCAAAAATTAACAACTAATTTTCATGGGGTTGCTGCCCTCTGAAAATGATTTTGGAAAAAAAATTAAATTCTAATTGAAAAAATCATTTGCTCACAGTACTTAAACTTCTGGGACCTGGGTTCTGGTTCAGTCAGCTAAGTAATTGGCACTTTCACTGGCAGCTCTATTTGTTAAAGACTGTAAATAAGGATTTGAACAGACAAGAGGTCTGCAAGGGTCTTGCCCTCCAAATAGTACCTCTTCTTCGGTGTTTGTTTTAGCATGTTTCCACCTTCACCCACTGTGAGTGTGGAATTACAAAACATGAAGCTGAAAGTGTTGTGGACATTCAGAGTCACTAACACTCATTGCTTATTACTCGCTTAATAAGTTAGCTGTAATGAGTCCATTCATTAGCTGTTTGTTTGTTTTGGGTTTTTGTTTGTTTGTTTGTTTGTTTGTTTTTTATTGAATGTTCAGAGATTAGAACTTATTAAAATTTTACTAGTGCAGGTGAGGGAAGATGCAAAGAATTGTATAGGAGGGTAAAAAATTATGGCAGTGAAACTCACCTCTGTTTTAAAAACTTATTGAAAGAGAAGCTGCATACCTCAGAATGATGTTTTCTATACAATTCTGCAGTGACAAAATGTGTGGTTTATAGCTGTAGAAAATTACTGTCCACATGTCCAGAAATGTGTAAACCTTTTAATTCTATGCATCAAAATATTTCAGAGAGTACTTCTGTCTCATTTATGAAATATTTAGATCCAAAAGTTTGAACAAATTTTTTTCTGCTTCACATATCACAAACAGGCAATGAGAAAAAAAAAACAACCAACCGAACAACAAATCATGCAACATCCGAACATAAAACCAACAAAATCAGAATATATTCTTCAGTCTTTAGGATACTGAATTTTATTACTACAGTGTTTTAAATATTTTTATATTCTTCTTTATTTTTCTGTATGTTTTATTTGTGTAAAGAAAGGAAAAGTAATCTTAACAGTTAAATGCCACCAAAAAAAGTTCTCATGATAATGCTTTATTTTTTAATCTCTTATCAGGGAGAAAAAATTCGAAATGTAGATTCAGTGTTCTTTTTTCAACAGAACAGTGAGTTAAAATCCTTTTATAATACTCTGGATTCTTTAGTTGGAAACCAGAGGCATTCAACCCCATGGTCTATCAGTATTAGAGCTTGGACTGAGTATTTTATACATCTAAAACAGATTTGCAATGAAATTTATCTAACCTTTTGGTAAGAGGAAATCATATAGCTCATTCTGTTGTCTTATGAAAAAGTATTAGATGGTACAGTACACTGTAATGCCAGGATGTTCTACACATTTTGTGAAAGGTATGTTTGGTTTTGAAATATTTCATACATTTAAATTTTAGAAAGTGTGAGATTTTTCAATGAGTGTCATGTCAGTACATGCACAGATGACTTAACACTTAGTCTAGAAGAATAATCAAGATTCAGTGATTGCTCCTACGGAATTCACTGACAATTACATTTTACTCCTGTGCTTGACTGTTTACCAGGTGAGGTTATAAAATGAAAGGTCAGCAATATTTCCATATAATCTGTATTTGATACAAATGTAGTTAATCTCTTTTTCATTTTCTTCTAGGCATTTTCTGGAAACACAAATGCAGACAGTGTCGTATACTATAAGCTTCAGCATTCCATTAAAGCAAGATTTATCCGTTTTGTGCCTTTGGGCTGGAATCCAAACGGCAGAATAGGAATGCGCATTGAACTGTATGGATGCACATACAGTAAGTGTTTTACTGAATCAGCTGAATTAAATGACTATTCATCATTGTCTGTTGCCACCCAAATTACATTTGAAAGTTGATTTCCAAGCTTAAATTTGATCTTCATAAAAACTTATTCCATAAGTGTATGTGCAGTCTTCACTATTCCGCATCACCTAACAGAATTTGATGCTTATTTTCCAGTTCTTTCTGTGTCGGAATGAATGATGCGAACATAATCCAATAACTGATTTACTGCAAACTGTTGTTTTATAGTCCAAAAAACTGCATCTTAAGATGGTATACTTTCTACTGGAAGGCCAAAATGTGGAAAATATTTACATTTTTAAATATATATGGTCTTGGTCCTGAGCCAGTAAGAGTACAAGTCGATAGACCCACATGGACACAACGGAAGGATACATCAAAGTTGTTACATATTTAAGGACTACTAAGAATAATTTTCTGTCATTAATAAAACATTAATAAAACATTAATAACTGGTATAAGCACTTGGAAGGTAAATGCATAAGTGTTATGTTTGTATTGATCTGCTGGATGATGTAAATCTTCCTGTTTTCTTCCTGTTACAGTTCTTTGTCCCTGGTCCTCTGAAAAAAATATTTCTTTTATCACATTGCTTACTGCTTCTTATTTTCCACATCTTTTCTCCATGAGGGAAACAGAGGGCTTTTTTTAAGCATTCTCTTTAATTCCTTGTTTTAAGTACTTCCATGTGTTGGTTTTCTTTAGGATTTTCGGGTTTTTTATTTTTTTTTTCAGCTTCCGTGCTTAAGTCTTGCTTTACACAGCTGAACTCTTCTGAATGGTCTCCATATATCTCCCTTCTATTTCCCTTCATTCATACCTGACTTTAAACTGAACATCAGTGAAACACATCTCTGGCCTTTCTGCCTTAAACTCAGCTTTGTAAAGTGAATAAAAGACCATGAACTAAGAATGCTGAAAATATCAGCCTTGCTGCAGGAAGTTGGGTCACCTTATAAATTAGGTAAACTGCCCCATCTGAGACAACAGATAGCTCATGCCAGGAGAAGGGTGTGAGAAGCTAAAAACACACAGAATTTCTCTGTGACATCTGCTTCTAGACTGAGAACCTGACTTAAGATTCCTCCAAGAATCTGGTGATGCTGCTCTGACATTGTTTTAAGTACCAGGACTGCTAAAAGCTAAAAAATGGAGGCCAAACAGATGACTTTATTATTTCCAGCTGAAAGTTTGTCTGAGTTTCCCCTCTGAAATCCTGTATCTTTAGCACTTCAGGAGAGTACATTCTTTCCTGACCCTAAGCTTCACTGAAACTCAAAAAACTTTGCTTCTTCTCAGTCCTTTACCCAGTCATTTAACAGTGTTTAAATTCCTACTTAAAGTCTTATTCTCAAACATTTTCTGTCGTTACTGACACACGATCCCCAGGATAGCTGCCACCCAACCTCTACCGTTGGGTGCCATCACAGACACAGGCTTCAATGTGAAGGATGCTGCAAATGGCATTTATTGCGTCGCTGCAATTCCTTATATATGACAAGCCACGCCCACAAGGCCCCCCGTGGGCAGTCTAAGCTTTCTATTACATCGCGAGATCTTTCACACGCCGATCCCTGCCTAGGGTGGGCTCTGCTCACCACAACAATTTTCAAACTGAAGATGTGTCTTTTGCACAGCTTAAAATCTAGATTTTAATTATCTATATTCACTATTATAATTTGCTTTATCACACTGTGCAAAGTATCATATTGCTGCTTTCTGTGATATCCCTAATGCTGTGCTACCAGTGGAAAATATATGAGTCTAAAGGATAAAAAAAGGATAGTATCGGTATTACAAAATATAATAAAACATGTAGAATAAGCAGATACACAGTTAAAATATGTTGTATGTGGTCAGTAACTACTTTTGAGGAAGATTATGTATTTTTCTGTATTTTAGTTACTTGGCATGGGATTGATCCCATGCCTGTGGAAACAAATCAAGGACAACTATCTACTAAGTTTAGGCTGAATTGAAAAGAAATATTTACTTCATACATTATCCACTGTAATGCATTATATAAAGAATGTGATGGTTTTAGAAATATCGAAAGTTTTTATTAAGTTGATTAAGATTTTCTCTGTATTAATGACTTTGTGAGTTCTTGAAATGCTTTTTTTTCCTATATATAAGTGCTTTCATTCCAAATGAATTGCATACTGTTTATCATCTTTCCATTTATTTTGAATTTCTAGAATTACCATGTACTTTTAGTAGTTTAATTCAGTGGTTGCTGTCGAAGACAGACCAGGTGGCTATAATCTTATAGCTCAAAAATATATTTAATAATTTGAAAGGTGATTTTTTTTTTTTCATTTCAGTCTTTTTCATTCTTTTTCAGACGCATGCATGACACATAGTTATAGTTCCAGAAATGATGCCTGTTTCTGAATTGCTATGTACCATTCCAGAATTAAAGAAAATAAAGAAAAGCAGAAATGCTAATGATACATACTTTAACTTTGATCCACACCTTCCAGATTTTCCAATTTGCATTCTTCCCTTCAGAGGGATCTCACTGGGTCTTGTGTTGTAAGAGTAGGCAGTTCTTTATCCACTTACCCCTGGATATGTGGACTGTGTTCTGAAGTACAAATGCAATAATTTCATCCTTCAGTCTTACCTGTTCCAAATAACTAAAAGTAAACCAGCAATATTTACAGTTGATCTCACTATTCCATAAAGTGATAGTGAAAAATGAATGTCAGTTACATCCCAAGGAAGTCATTACTGTCTTAAAATAATACTTAGAACTGTTGACACTAGTTTCAAGTTCCTGCTCTCTTGTTTTCCGGACAAATACCTGCTCTGAACAACTTAGTGTAGTATCCACAGAACTCTTTTTCTCTTTAATTACAGTCTCAGTGAGGTTTGTCCATGATAGATGTCTATAAGATAAACCACGTTATTATGAGTTTTGTTTGTTTATAGGGTTTTTTTTGTGGGTATTTTTTTTTTTTTTTTTTTTTTTTGCGCAGGACTGGTTTTGTTTGGGTTTGTTTTTGTAAAGCATTCACCCACAAGTCCTTACATTTTTGCCTCTTAGCACCTATGAAATATAAAGGCTAAATAAGGGGAACTAGTTATGGAGTTAAAACATATTAGAATAATTCCCCTGTATTCTTTGTGTTTAGTTTTCTTCCCTCACTCTGCTACCTCTACCATGCTCTACAGTCTTTTTCATGTGAGAAGGAAAGATGTTTTCTACCTCCAACTCACCTATATGGTTTCATGTGGGCTGACAAAATCTGCTTATGCCATGGCTACAAAAAAAATAGTCTGTGCTGCAAAAAGAAAGCCATGCAAAATCTCTCCTAGTCTCTGATATATAATTCTTCCTGTTTAGTGTGTGCAAGAAAGATGACTCTCTGCAGATATTTCCTGTCTTTTGTTCCTGAAACATCAGATTGTGACAAGTAAGACATGTAAATCAGAGTTCAGGTTAACCTAGCCCCAGGCCCAAAAAAAAAAAAAAAGAAAAAAAGAAATTAGAGCCTGTTTGGTTTACTCTTTTCTCCCTTCATTATATCACCTTCTTTCTTATTCCGTCCTCCGAAAACCAGCAGACTAAAAATAAAATAAATAAATAATAAACCCCCTCAAAAAACAACCCAAGGCTTTTTCATGTGACAGATGGCTTTAAATGTGAAAGTGACAATTTTATAAAATTGTAAGAGAAAGGCAACTGGGAACAAACTGGGAAATGCATGCTGTACATTAAAACATCATTAGATGTAGTGCCTTACAGCAAGCACTGCAGACTCTGATATGCAAATGCTCTTCCAGAGTCCTCTAGCACTGTTAAATGTGTTTGGGCTTTTCAAATGTACCCTTTCTGGATGGAATGCATAAAATCAATGGCACAGTTACACATTGGCCAAAGAAAAGGCTTCTCATCCTCTTCATAACTGGGATAATGCACTTTTGAGGTCATGATGTAAATGTGATTGTGAAGAAGTTAGTTTTAAATATGGCTGACTATAAGCAATTTTAACATATCACTTTATTTATTTTTTTTTTTTTTCCCCAAAAAGGTTTTGTTTTATTCAGTAACTAAGTTCTGATTTACCTAACTTTTCTAAACACTCTGAACTCAGGTCTGTTTCCCCAGTAACTGAGAGGGTCAGAGAGCAGATTTCTCATTTTAGTAAAATTGGTCAGGACTAAGGATATTTAAAATCAATACAAAAATTCCAAACAGTTTCCATTGTTTTATGTTGGTTTTGGTTTGGTTTGTTTGTTTTTTTTTGTTTGTTTGTTTGTTTTGTTTTGTTTTGTTTGTTTTTTTTTTTTTTTTTTTTTTTTTTTGTTTTTTTTTTTTTTTTTTTTTTTTTTTTTTTTTTTTTTTTTCCCTATATAGGACATCAGCATTAATTTCAATTCATTTAAAGATAACAAAAAAACAAATAATGTTTCAGAACAGATATTGCATATAAAACTTTTGATCACTGGAACTCTTGATGCTGTGATGTGTAAGGATGCTTCCAGAATTTCTAGAACTTTTTTTTATTTTCTTTATTTATAACAGTAGTGAAGAGAAAACCCACGGAAACTGGTGTTCAGATCAGTGGACTATTAGAAGCTGAGAGTAGTCACTGAATATGAAGGAGGAAAATGTTATGGCACCCTGGGTATTTGGGTTTATTCCTTCTATCCTGATAACCCTGCAGGAGACCCAAGCTTTATCTCTCACAGCTCTTTAAATTAGTTCTAGTGGTAATAGCAGCATAGACAGTGAAGAGAAAACACACGTGAGAAATGTTATAAGAATTTTGATTAACATCTACAGGTCTTTCACAATCTTAATACTTTCATAGTGGTGGGAGTAAGGTTTGATTTATGTTTTTTTTTTTTTTTAATTTCCTGAATTTGAATAAAGTAGATTTTGCTTCTTAGGAGCTAGAGCTGAAAAATAGTGAAACAGATTTTGGAGAACAGTACTAAATGTTGTTTATGCTTTTGTCATGATAACTAATAACAAGAGCGTGTTCCAGATCAAAAAATCCCTGCTGTTATTACTATTTGTTAGGAATACATGGAGTTAGCTGGTTTGATAGATACATAGCAATGTACAAGTTCTATTATTGAAGTTTTTATTGATTCTATTAAACATCACATTCATTAATTCAGTTTAACATTGACTAATGCTTTCAATGCACATATTAATTCAATGGCATAATGAAGCAAATTAGACAACCTAGGATTCATTTTTAGGCAGTATGTCATATTTATCCATTGTACATTTGGTAAATGAATTCTTCATAAGTAAGAAGTACATTATAAGAATGTGAATAAAATCAAGAAACTATATGTAAAAGCATAGCTGCTTTCACTTGACAAGAGTTTTTGAAAATGGAATATAAATGACTGACTTTAAGTACTATAGTTAATTTGAACTGAGGTAATTTCCATGCTGACAAAGTGATGAAATATTTTTAATGAAATTAAATAAAGTTAGTAAATAGTTAATGGGTTTCCATTGACTTCCAAGAAGTCAACCAGTCAGATGAAAAATAAATTCATATTTTATTGAGAGTACTTTACATCTGCATTTATTTCACATATGTATCTTTCCAGGGTAATTACTTTTTTTCTTCTTTACTTCTGAACTGTGAATACTCCATGAGCTTTTTATAGTGTTATTAGTTCCTATGTGTGTCTTGTTCAATCTGTACAAATTTTGACCGATATTCTTTATATTATTGAGATAAAATCAGATTTGATTTCTCTTCTCTTCTCTTCTCTTCTCTTCTCTTCTCTTCTCTTCTCTTCTCTTCTCTTCTCTTCTCTTCTCTTCTCTTCTCTTCTCTTCTCTTCTCTTCTCTTCTCTTCTCTTCTCTTCTCTTCTCTTCTCTTCTCTTCTCTTCTCTTCTCTTCTCTTCTCTTCTCTTCTCTTCTCTTCTCTTCTCCCCTTCCCCTTCCCCTTCCCCTTCCCCTCCATCCTGCTCCCTCATTGGAAGTGTCCAAGTTTATGTTGGATTGACCTTTGAGCAGCCTCGTCTAGGGAAAAATGACCCTGTCCATGACAGGACATTGGAACTAGATGATCTTTAAAATGTCCCCTCCAACCCAAACTATTGTATGAGTCTATATTATGAAGATGTCCCTTTAGGTGTGTGCCCAACTCACTCCATTGCAGGTGTTGAAGGCCCCCCTACCTGTGGGTTTGACCTCTTTCTCTGGGGGTTTGCTGTTTGCTAGGGACATGGATCCAGGACACTGCGGTGAGACCATTGAGCCTCGTGTAGTCTTCAGCTCTTTTCTGCTCTTCCTTGTAGGCACTAACAGTGTCTACTGCCAGGGGAGACCTGGTGTGTATGAAGAATGACTGCATGGCTCTAGAGGAAAGGGTATAGGATCTCAAATGGAATTTTCCTTGTTCCTGTTAACAAGAGAGAAATGTTTGAGGAGGACTGGGTAGACCTTTTGGGACAACAATTAGTTGCACAGCTGGTGTCAGCAACAATCTTTCAGATTTAACAACCTTAGGACACTTTTTGAGGTTCAGGAGTTCCTAGTAAAAGACAGAATACATCTGACCACATAGGGCAAATGTATCTTTTCCAATAGGCTGGCCAACCTGATGAGAATAGCTCTAGGCTAGGTGTGATGGTGGAGGGAGATGTTGCCACAAAATCAGGTGAGAAAGCAGTGGACTGGTTTGAGAAACAAAAACATCAGGGCATTGTGAACAGGAGATACCCGGGAAACAACAAATCATGGCTGAAGTGCAACCACTTGGCCACCTCAAGTGCAAACACACAAACAGGGAAGTGCTGCTGTAAGGGCAACATGATGAGGGAAGTTATGTTTTTTTTCTGAAAAATAAACGTAAGTGGATGCACAAGCAAACTGAAGTGGCTGCATGCTAACATGGAGAGCATGGAGAAGAAATTGATGCCTTCATGCATTTGAAAGGACATTTGAGGACAGAACAAAGGTGGTGGCACTATGATGGATGGTCTTGTTATAGACTGCCTGATATGGAAGAAATGGATGGGGCCTTCTTCAGACAACTGGAAGAAGCTTTATGTTTATAGACATTGGTCCTTATTGTGGCCTTTAATCACTCTGATATCTGCTGTTGGGACAACAGAGCATAAACAATCCAGCATTTTTCTAGAATTCTTTGTTTTAAAACTTTGCAACACAGGTGATTAAGGAGCAGACAAGATGATTGTGTTTTGTTTGTGACTGGACAAGTTTTGGTAGTGAGGGTGGGGGCTACTGCCAAGGCCTCTGTAAGAAGCTTCAAGAACCTCCTTCAGCTCCAATTTGGACCCACCTCTGGCCAGGGCTGAGTCAATCATTGCCTCTTCAAAAACATATTTAAGAGAGGGGAAAACTTATTGGGTTAGTTCTTTTGGTTGGGGGGTTCTTTTGTTTTGGAGAGGAGTGGGAGTAGGGAGAGGCAGACATGCAGACACTGATGTCAGTGAGGAAAGGGAACTGTTCCAGAGCAGTGATTCCCCCATGGCTTGTGGTGAGATGGCAGAGTGAGCCCATGCAGCCCATGGAGATCAGTACTGGGGCAGAATCCTGTCTGCAACCCATGAAGAAGCCCATGCTGGAGAAAGGGATTGTGCTTGAAGAAGGCAGTGACTCTGAGGGAAACCCCCACTGGAGCAGTTTGTTGTCCCCCCATTACAGCAGGGGAGAACTGCAAGGATTTTTCTCCTTGAGGAGGAAGGAACAGAAGAAACAACATGGGTTGGACTAACTACAACAGCCTTTCCTAATCCCACTGTGCTTCTGGTGGGCAGGAGGTAGAGAATTGGGAGCAGAGATGAGACTGTGAAGAGAGGAAGTGGGGGAAAGGTGTTTTTAATATCTGATGGTTATTTTTTTTTTCACTGTACTACTCTGATTTGATTGGTAAATTGCTGGTGGTTTTGTTGTTTAAACTTAATTGATTTTGTTTTCCCAAATCAAGTCTTTTATCCATGACCCTAACTGGTGAGTGAGCCCTCCCTCTCCTTTGACTCCACCCTTGAGCCTTTTGTTGTCTTTTCTCCTCCCCATCCCACTGGAGGTCGGGGTAGGAGTGAGCAAGCAGCTGCATGGTGCTTTGATGGCAGCTGTGTGGGATTAAAACATGACAGTGACACACTCTACTGGCCTTCATGTTTGCAAACAAGGAAGAACTGATGGTGGACATGAAAACTGGGGCAGCCTTTGCTGCAGCAACAATGAGGCTGTGATGTTCAAGATCCTGAGAGAAGGGAACAAGACCATAATAGAATAATAGCCCTGGCTTTCAGAAGAGCAGGCTTGCTCGTATTCAGGACCTGGTAGGATGAATGACATGGGAGGTGGTCCTGAAGACAAGTGTGATCCAGGAGAGCTGGTTCATTTTTAAAGATCATTTCTTCCAAGTTCAAGAAAGGTCTATCCTGACAAGCAGGAAATCAAGCAAAAGTAGCAAGAGTCTGCATGGATGAGCAAGAAGCTCATATCTCATCTCAGGAATAAAAACAACATGTGCAAGAAGTGGAAACAAGGTCAGATGACCCAAAAAGAATACAGAAATCTTCTGAGCATGCAAGAATGTCAAAAAGCCAAACTGGATTTAAAACTGAAAAGGGTGGTAGAAGACAACAAGTAGGGCTTCCACAGGTGTATCAGGAGTAAAAGTAAGACTAGGAAAAGTACAAACTCATTTCTGAGTGGGGCAGGGACCTGGGGGCAAAAGACATGGATAAAGTCAAGGTACTGAATACCCTCTTCACCTTGGTCTTTGCTGGTAAGACAAGAATCTCAAGTCTCTGAGGCCCATAGGTAAGACTAGAGAAAAGGAGATCCTTAGTGGAGGAGGGCCATGCTATCTGATACTTGAAATAGCTGAACATATGTAAATGCATAGATCTACTGGGATGCACCTGAGAGTGCTGAGGGGATTTGCGATGGTAATTTGGAGGCTACATTTGTTTATGTGTGAAAGGCAACTGGGATAGATTCCGGAAGACTGAAATAGAGCAAATGTCATGCCCATCCTCAACAAATGCAAGAAGAAATGCCTGGGGAACTACAAACTCGTCAGCCTCATTTCAGTCTCTGAGAAGGTGAAGAGGCAAATAATCCTGGAAAACATTTCCAAACACATGAAGGATGAGGAGGTTATTCATAATAGCATGGATTTATGAATGGAAAATCAAGACTAACAAAACTACTAGCCTTCCACAATGACATAACTGGCTTGGCAAGTGAAAGGGAGTGTTTAGTATTGGTTATCTTGAGTTTTGGTGTGGTCTCATATAATGTCCTCACAGACAACTGATAAGTACAAGTCATTTAGGTGGACAATGAAGTGGACTGAAATCAGAATGAATTGCCTGATTGAAGGAATTGTGATGACTGGTATCTGAATCACTCTATTCAGTTGTGTATCCCTTGGGGTGATACTCATTTCAATGGTGTTTAATACCTTTGTTAATTACCATTATGATGAGACAAAGAATATGTTCAGAAAGTTTTCAGTCAGTAATAATTTGGATGACTGATTGACATACCAGAGGGTTTTGATGCCATTTAGAGAATTCAGACATGCTGGTGAAGTGGGTTGACAGGAATCTTATGTTCAAAATGGTGAAGTGCAAGATTTTTCACCTGTGGAGGAATAATCCCAACATTGGTTGACCAATACACACTGGGGGCTAACTGGCTTTGAAGAAAAAGACATGAGGGTTCTGGTAGACACCAGATTGACCATGAGCTGGCAATATCCTTTTCCAACACAGAAAGCCAACAGCATCCTGGGTTGTTTTAGGAATACTGTTTCCAGCAGGTCAAAGGAAGTTGTTCTGCCATTCTACTCAACCGTGGTAATGAAACTTTGTCTGAATTGATGGACAGAGTTTTTGGATCCCTACTACAAGAAAGATATGGACATATTGGAGCAAGTCCAACAGAAGGCCACAAATATGTTTAAGGAACCAGAGTGTAGAATGGAAAATTTTAGCTGTTTGTATTACTACCTGATGGGAGACTGTAAAGAAGATGAAGCCAGAATCTTTTCAGTGGTGTCCAGTCCAGCAGAAGAAGACAGAAGAGCTTAATGGAAGGGGTGATGGAAGGCCTTGCCCTTCCTGATCCCTCAGCTTTACTGGATATGCCGGCTGTGGGATGGAACACCCCACTGGTGAATCTTGGGGTCAGTTATCCTGCCCGCCCCTCCCCACAGGTGTGGGGTGCTCTCTTCCCCCCTCCATGTGGGACACAAGCCTAGCAGTGGCCTTGGTCTGCTAAAACCAGACAGTTTACGAAAACACTGTTAAGTTCAGACAGAGCAGTTAATTAGAAGAGCTTTAGCTGTGAATTTAAAATCATTGAGCAAAATTAACTTTGTTTTACTCCAAACAAGGACAAGTCGGGCAGCTGGACAGGATGATCTCCAGAGATGCATGAAGATCTCAACCATTCTGTGATGCCCATACTGGAAAACTGACACAAAGTCCTGCATTCCAGTACAAAAACTATTATTTAGCTTAACTAAAGTCATAATTTCTTTATGATGCCAGTGAAAAAAGATTTGAGAAAGAGAACCAGGACCTACTGACAGCTGACAGTTTTTAATTTTGGAATATTTTTGTTTCCTACATGGTAAAATATGCTATGATAATATTTTTTAACTACTGCACAGATATTCAGTTTTATTTTAATCATGGCTGAAATCTACAGCCTGTATGTAAGCCCTGAATATCAGCTAAATGCAAAGGACATGATTGTTCTTCTCTTTGTTTTTTAACTGGAATTAATTGCAGAAAAATTAATAGAGTTTGTCATTCTAAGCATACAAAAAGAACAAAAGTGGTCAAAATATTTCATGCCTCCAAGGCAAAGAAGGCCTTTCAGTGTGTGAGATTAGTACTAGGTTGGAATAGAAGTCAGATTTCTTCTGCTCACCTTGCTTTATTATCTAGTGATAACACCATCATTAAAATAGGACAGTCTTAACATTGGTCGAAGAACAGGATTAGGAGAAATAAGCTACACTTTACTGGGCAGACCTGAATCTAGGGATGTTAGTGGCAGGACTTCATATCATATTGAAGTAACATGCAACTGTTTCTTTTAGACATGGCATTATACATTATCTTTCATTTCTTTACTTCTAGGGTCCGAGGTGGTTGGCTTTGATGGCAAGAGCTGTCTAATTTATTCACTTAAACAAAAACTCATGCAGAGTGTACTGAAAGATGTGATTTCTCTGAAGTTTAAGACAATGCAAAGTGATGGAATTCTCCTCCACAGAGAAGGACAAAATGGAGACCATATCACCCTGGAATTAATTAAGGGGAAGCTGTCCCTACTCATTAATTTAGGTAACAGCTGCAGTCTCATAAAGTCTAACATAGTTTTTAGATATTATTTGACTAAAACTTCTATTATTTTTTTTAAGTGGATTTTAAAGCATAGAGTGTGATAAATTACAAATATATATTTGAATAATTATATTTTTATATGGAATTAATAGTCTGTATTTTTCTTCTTTTAAGGTGATACTAAAACTCATCCTTCTAATGCCCAAATTAATATTACACTGGGCAGCCTTTTGGATGATCAGCACTGGCATTCTGTTCTCATTGAGCACTTTAACAATCAAGTAAACTTTACAGTGGACAAACACACTCATCACTTTCATGCAAAAGGAGAATTCAGTTATTTGGACATTGATTATGAGGTGTGAAAATTACTTTTCCTTTATTACATTTATTAACTTTGTAATGTGATTGCAGTGAAAAAAAGTAAAGGAGACAGAACTTAAGGAAATTTGTAGTGCTTAAGAATTTAGCAATTTTCTGTCCCCTAAGGGATCGAATCAGAGAATGTTCTTAGGCTACTAACATTCCACTAGGCTTTCAACTCAAAATTTTCAAAAGTTTATTTTTTTTTAATCTCAGAATTCATTATTTTTATATATTTTTTCTAGAAGTACTGCAAATGTGGCAAGCAGTATGTAAACAGAAGGAATGACCCCAGCTCAAAGTTGCTATTTGCAACTAAAATTAGCTATATGCATGCTATCATGACTTGATGAAAATTAGAATAAATTAGCATAAAACCATTTTAGAAATGTTTAGATTAAGACTTACATTCCTATTAACTCTGGCAAATGTACTGTGAAAAAATCTTGCTTGCACGGATAATAGATTCATGAAAAAGAGTAGTTGTAATTTACTGTGACAGTTTCCCACCTATGGTTAAAACTACCAATATTTCATAGTTGCAATGTGATAACTGGCTGCTTTATGCTTGCCCCTGTCTTGGTTGTTGGATGAGACAATGAGAGACAGTGAAGAGTGTCTGGAACCTGCAGATCTAAATTACTTTATTCCACTCATTCAAGTTTTTAAGCAGTTTAGAGTAAGATTTCATGCTGTTTCCGTGTCTGCATTATCCCATTTCGAAAATATCATTCGTATGATTAAAGTCATGATTCTGCTTCAGCTTTCTGTATCTAAGCCCCATTGCCAAGGCTTGGAGGAGCATACAAATAAATTTAAAACAAAACAAAACAAAACAAACAACAAAACACAAACAACAAAACAAACAAACAGAAACCAAAGAAAAAAAAACAATGTTAGTTTTAACTGATAAGCAAATAGATTTATTTTACTAATTCAACCAGTATTGCAAATTGATTTTTCCTCTCTTCCACATACTGTAGCATGTGTTACCAATACAAGGTAAGCAAAAGCCTAAATAACAGAAAAAAAAAACCCTGAAAACTTTTAAAAAGTATAAACCGCTGTAATTAGAATTGCATTTATGACTATAAAATTTGTTTACTTCATAAAATGATTTAAAATATTAAGTGAATTTTCAAAATTAAAAAATAAATAATTTAAACTGACCTTTTCTACAATGCCAACCAGCATAGCCTTGAAATGGGTGAGTGCAAAAGTTCACTCAAACTGGCATTCTGTTTATGATAGTGCCCAAGAGTGGAAACATAGACTAGAATAGAACTCAGGTCACCCTGCTGGTAATGCTTTTGTAAAATTATCTACTGCTTTCTAACAGTTTCTGCCTCAGAGACTTATTAAAAAAAAAGTGTTACTCTTGAATTTAATAGCTCTCAATGGATTATTATTTTTATTAAACCTTCCAATCTCTTTCTGAACCCAAGTACACCTACAGCATCACATCAAGACAGTGCACAACCTAGGCATTTTAAGAGGGCAAAAGTATCTCTTTTCATTTGTTTTGAATCTGCCACAGAATAATTTAATTTTATATACTCTTGTTCTCTCTTACGGTAGTTACAATTTGCACACAGCAGAAAAGTCAGGCTCAAATTTCCTAAAGAAGATGTTAGTGAGTTCTTTCTTCCGCTGTTCAGCATGGTCTGTATGCACTGGGCCTTGCCCTTCTTCTCCTTTGTTTGGCAGCCTTAATGGATTGTAAAAACTGATAAGACTCTAGAGTAAGCAACAGTTAAGAGGAATTTTTAGAAGGAAAACAAAGCACTACAGAACATTTAAACGCATCCATATGACTTGATATAGCCTAATTTTTGTTAACATGTTCTTTCAATACTTGAATGTGATACAAGGAAATAACCAAGAAGTAGCAGATTTACTATTGGCCCAGCTTTGACTTGTGTTCTTATGCTATTGGCAAATTCTTTCCTTAGAAAATTACTTAATAGTATAATTGATTTCTCTTCTCTTTCTAAGCTCAGCTTTGGAGGGATCCCAGTGCCTGGAAAATCAGGGACATTGTCACGCAGAAACTTTCATGGGTGTTTTGAAAATATTTATTATAATGGAGTGAACATTATTGACCTGGCCAGGAGGCATAAATCTCAGATCTACTTTGTGGTAAGAGATTCATAGTTAAGAAAATATAAAATAGAAGAAAAAGACTACAGCCACTTTCATGTGTCACCTGTAAACGTACAGATACAGGAAAATCTATGTTGTTAAATGCAAGGAAAATCAAGGAATCACCTGGTTGGGCTATTTTATATTTGCTGTTGTACAGTCTCAACCAGCAGACAATGCAGAGTTTATTTTATTCTTCACCTCTTTAGCTGTTATTTACATGTGTTTGATGTTTTACTGTTATTTGGTATCTCACTGTTGTGCATGTACAAAAGCCAGTAAGTAAAATAAAATATATCTGAAGTCATCAAAATTCTGGCTTTAACTTCTGTACTGACTAGAAAGAACACAAGCAGTATATTTTAGAAGACTTCTATTGCTAAGGACATTCATCCACTGTGTTTTCTCCAGAACATTAAAATTTTAATAGTTAAGTTCTGTTTGTCAATTTATACAGCCCTTTGTCTGAAGACTTGTAGTTTAGATTGGTGAGTTTAATGAATTTCTTGTGGCACGGTCAATAGCTGTATTAGCTAATTCCCAACTATTTAGAGAAACAGTTCCAACAATGAATCAACTTTTTTTTTTCTGTGTTACAGAAGGTTTTCTATAAATTTTACTGTCTTTTTTTTTTTTCTCCCCGTAGTACAAATCTCTATTTACAGTGTTTATGTATTTATTTATTTATTTATCAGCAGATATGGTGCAAACAATCAGTTCAAAATAATGAACAAATATAAAACACTTTCAAGTTCCAAATCTTTTGATTTGATTTCAGTTCAGAATACGAACAATCGAATTTGGTTCTCTGTCCCAGAAAAAAAATAGATGACAGGCATCTCTTCTCATGTGAAGTTCATCTGACATATTCCAGAGTTAACTAAACTAATACCTTTGTATAATATCCTGTCCATAATGCTGATGGGTGCTGGGGAGATGGCAGTTATAGGAGGCTCTGAGTGGACTAGTGAAAGGGGAACTATGAAATTGGCATAGAAAATTTCATCATCTTCATTTCAAATGGTTCAAGCTGTTGTACTATTTTCAAAACTGTTTGGGAGATGTTTTGTAATGTAAATGTTCAAGAAAATATCTATGTTACCATAGAATCCTTGTTAAATAACCACTTTGCTGGTCTGATATGGTAGTAGGCATTTGTCCAGAAAACATGGAGGTGCAATCTGCAATGGTAAGCTTTTAGCATTTAACAAGATTTGTTAATCTGATGTCTGCTTTTTCACTATGAGTCAGTTCAGTTGGCTATTCACTTCTCTACAGCTGAGTTCATAAGACAGAGATTTTATTTGTTTATATATATTCCTTGAAGACGATGAAATCACAAACTCTAATGTCTTGCCATGCCAGGGGCTAGTATTTTTCTTAAGTTCATCTTTTAGCTTTCTATTATAAGATGAAAGTTTTATATATATTCCAAAGTTTAAAAAGCTCTTTCTGTTCAACAGAAATTAAATATGTTTTAAATTTGAAATACATTAATCTTTTAGTAATCATCCGTACAGAAGAAATTACTTTTAATTCAAATAGTGCCAACAAGTCATTAGATCAAAGTGCATATTTTATCAGTATCAATAGTCATAAAGCACTGATTAACGGACACCAGATGCAAAAAACCATCTTCTTCTCATTCCAATCTTCTTATTTGTATCATTCAGTACAACCACAGGTACAGATGAAGCTCAGAGTTTATCAATGAATTCCTCAACGAGTTTATTTGTTACCTAAGAACCAGTGATTTCAGAAAGAGTCAAGCACAAAATAAAGCCTAGATATCTAAATATAGCTCTGGTCCGTACAGGCCTGCTTGAAAATGCATATCCTTCTGATTTATATGTTTCATATTTGTAAGTAGCATGAGTTTATATGTGGAATTTTCTCTATTTGAGGCAACAGATACTGTGACTGGTGCATATCACCGGTTGAATGGATTTGGAAAGAATGCACCTGATCCAGCAACATATTTTTTTTTACCAAATTTAACACTTCATTAAGTCATCAGTAACCTCAACATTTTTCTTTGCATACAAGCGTGTCTGATCCATGTAAATATTTCTACCAAACTTTGCATTCAGTGGCGTTTTATCTGACATTCAGACATTTGCTGGTTCCTTAATGCTTTCTGAGTCTGAGCCAAAATAGCAACAAAGCAGGTTTCTCTAACTGCTAAAGTACCATAAAAACACCCATATCATTTAGGATTTTACTGCACTCAGTCAAAGGTCCTTGTCACGC
>NW_008609281.1:39914-41021 GCF_000691845.1 Merops nubicus
ATGCAGATATGTCTGTTCTGGTTAAACACTCCATAAACATTTCTCAAACTAAGGATGTACTTTAATATCCATACTTGATTTTTAGACAATTCAGGTATTACAAATATTAGGTTCTATGCACAATGGTTTGAAACTCTGTAGTTTCTATACAAATGTTCACATGACTGTTTTTCCTCAAATGTTCCTAATGTTTCATTTGTTTCATCTCTTTCTAGGGCAACATGTCCTTCTCATGTTTAGAGCCACAGGTGGTTCCTGTTACATTTCTGAGCTCCAGTAGTTACTTGGCACTACCAGGCATATCAGGGCAAGATGAGTTATTCATCAGTTTCGAGTTTCGCACCTGGAACAAGGAAGGAATTTTATTATCTAGCAAATTACACCAGATTTCAGGTGGTTTCCTCTTATATCTGAGTGCTGGGAGAATTAAAGTCAGTCTTCAAACACCAGGAAAAGCACTGAGTGATATCACTGCAGGTAACAGAAATGAATAAAAAAATTCAAGATCCTTATGCATAAAAAAATAGATTTATGTAAAGTAATTTAAATTTGTGCCTACATCCTTGACTTACTTTTATGACTTGTGTGTGTGTAGCTATGCTTTACTTCTTTGAATTTTAGTCCTAGATGTTTTTAAATGCTTTACTTTCTTTTTACTTTTTATCTCGTGTTTAAGTATAAAATATGTGTAATAATGTAGGCTACAAAGTGGAGTCCTTAGCTTTACATGCACACTGCTTGTATAGTTCATGTGTATCATCTGGGAAAATTGAGACATCTAAGCAACTTTTTCAGCTGTGAATGGTAAACAAGTTAATTTCTTACACTGTCAAGCTAAGCCATTAAGATATTTTTCATCATTTGCCCATGCCTTCACAAAGCATCAAGTAAGTAATTTTTCTACAAAGAAAATTTTCTAAAAAAGAAAGTTTCTATAAAGAAACATAATACATTATTATACACTACTATAAATATTATGTTTGATATTTTCTAAACATCTCAATTACAGAGCTGTCCATTAAATTTGGACAATGCATGCCCAATACCAGGTTGTGTTCCTGAAAGCTGGGCCAAGTTTGAGCCTACATTTAAGGAAAAAAAAAAAAA
>NW_008609281.1:41052-62750 GCF_000691845.1 Merops nubicus
AAAAAAAAAAAGAAGAGAGACTTATAGTAAGGACAAAAATATATGGAGAAGTTGAGAAGACAGAATAATTGAGAGGGGCAGTTAACCACTGAATTGAGATTAGATCATCTGCTTTTGGTAGGGTGCACTGCCAGGCAACCCTCAGGGTAGAGCTGAAATTACTAGAAAGCATACCCTCTAGTCATCTTCTGAGCTATTTCCCTGTTGGTAAACAATTATGTAAGGACTTCAGGATGAGACAGATATAGTGAGACAGAGTAATGCCCAGCTGGGATTCTGAGAGGCAGCTCCCAGCTTTCACTTTCATTCAGTTTGGGAACAAGGGGACTCCCTCTTGGCTTCTCAGGTTTTCTGAGTGCTGTTAGCACTTTATGTCAGAAAAGCAAGACTGCAAACCCAGCCAGTAATGTCCTTCTTTCATAAAATGTGAGAACAAGACAGAGGTGACATTATTTCTATCTTCCATGACTTCTTAAAAAAATGGTGAGAAACAGTAACATCAGCATTTGCTAATACATTCACCTAGCAGTGCTTTGTCTGTAATATACTATGCTCTGACATACGATGAATCACAGCCAACTCAGAGTTTTTTATCCTGCATATAAATAAATTGAACTTTCCCCCTTTCTTATTAAAAGGCTAAAATGGCCATTCCAGAAACAGTTCTCAGAGAGGAAAATTATAACAAAGACACAAGGGATATTCATGGGCTAGAAATCACAGTAGCACGTGGGAATGATGAGGTAGGAATAAGGCCATCTGTCCCCAAAAAGGTGACAGGATCAATAGTCCAGCTGAAGTACATCTACACCAGGGCATGCAACGTGGGCAACAGGGGATCCATTTGAAGCCATTGCACATCAGGAAAATGACAATATAGTTGCCACTATGGAATCATGGTAGGATGATTCACACAACTGGAATGCTGTGTTGGATGTCTATGATCTCTCCAGAAAGGACAGTGGAATGTCTCTGTATGTTAGAGAGTGGTGTGACTGTCTTGAGCATAAGGAGGGTGATGATATGGTTGAGTGTTTAATGAGTAAGAATCATGCAGAAGGTCAACAATGTAGATATCATAGTGGGATTCTGTTATAGACGACCCAGCCAGGATCAAGAAGTAGACCAAATATTCCCACTTGCTCTCATGGGAGACTTTGTCTTACCAGATGTCTACAATAGAGCGGAGAGGAAACAGTCTAGGAAGTGTCTGGAGTGTGTGGAAGATAACTTCCTGGCACAGCTAATTACTGAGTCAATTAGGAAAGGCTCCCTGATAGACCCGTTTGTTTACAAACAGAAAGGACTTGTGGGAGATGTGAAGGGTGGAGGCTGTCTTGGGAATAATGATCATGAAGTGGCAGAGTTTTCAGTTGTTCTGGTTCTGTGTAAAAAGGGGTTCAGGGCAGGACCCACACAGAACAGAGCTATGTACTCACCTCCTCCCCCCCCCAGAGAGAGAGAGAGACTTTGAAAAAAAAAAAAACAATTGGGAGTTAAATGAAAAAAAAAAAAATTAAGTATATTGTTTAACAAGGAACAGAAAACGAAAAAGGGAGGTAAGAAAAAAATATGTACAAAGATTAGGGGAAATACAAAAAATAAACAAAATATGCAAAATCCTCAGAAATAGTTCCAAGGTCCCACGGAGCGAAAGCACAACCTCCACCTCCGAGCTGCAGGTCAGGAGTGAAGTTAGCACCCACTTCCACTTCCTGCCTCTCATCCGAGGAATACAATGGTTCACCCCCCCCTGGGGTCCTCCCAGGTGCTGGAAGGTCACACCCCCATTCCAAGCCTCAAACCACAACATCAATCCTTCAGGAAGTAAGGAGGGGAAGAAGACTAACCTAGCTGAACGGAGAGCTTTGGCTGAACTCAGGAAGAAAAGGAAAATCTGTGGAGTATGGAACAAGGTGCAGGTCACTCAGGAAGACTTACAAAGGTTCTCTGAGGTTATGCAGGGAGAAAATTAGTAGGGCTCAACTAGAATGTAATCTGGCTACTGCCGTAAAAGACAATTAAAAATGTTTCTATAAATATATTAACAGCAAAAAAAAGGACTAAGGACAATCTCAATTCTTTGTTGGATGTGGGGGGAAACATAGTGAGCTAGGATAAGGAAAAGGCTGTGGTACTGGATGGCTTCCTTACATCCATCTTTAATAGTAGAGACCAGTTGTTCCCTGAGTTCCCAGCCCATTCAGCGGGATGACAGTGAGAAGAATGAAGCCCCCATAATGCAAAAGGAAATGTTCAGTGACCTACTACACCACTTAGACACCCATGTCTATGGGGCTGGATGGGATCCACTCAAGGGTACTGAGAAAGTTGGTGGAAGTGCTCATCGAATGACTTTCCATCATTTATCAGCAGTCTGAGCTGATAGGTGATGTCCCAGACTTGAGGTCCTGATTGGAGGTGAGTAAATGTACTGCCCACCTAGAAGAAGGGCTGGAAGAAAGATTTGGAGAACAACATGCCTGTGAGCCTGACCTTGGTGCTTGGGAAGGTAATGGAGCAGATCATCTTGAATACCATCACGTGACAGGTACAGAAGAACCAGACGATCAGGCTGAGTAAGCATGGCTTTATGAAAGGCATGTCCGGCTTGACCAACCTGATCTCCTTCAATAACAAGGTGACTCACTTAATGGATGAGAGAAAGGCTGTGAATGTTTTCTACCTGGACTACAGTAAAGCCTTGGACACTGTTTCCCACAGCATTCTGCTGGAGAAACTGTCTGCTCATGGCTTGAATGGGCAGATAAAAACTGTCTGGATGGCCGTGGCCAAAGAGATGTGTGGAATGAATTTAAATTCAGTTGGTGGCCAGTCACATGTGGTGTTCCTGGGGGCTCAGTGCTGGGGCCTGTTAACCACTGATATAGGTGAGGGGATTGAGGACACCCTCAGAAAGTTTGCAGATGACACCAAGTTGCATGGGTGTGTTGATCTTCTTGAAGGTAGGAAGGGTCTGCAGAGGGATCTGGACAGGCTGGATCGATCAGCCACTTGTATGACACTCAACAAGGCCAAATATCAGGCCCTGCACTTGGGTCACAACAACCCCAGGCAACACTCCAAGCTTAGGGAAGAGTGGCTGGAAAGCTGCCTGGGGGAAAAGGACCTGGGGGTGCTGGTGGACAGCCGACTGCACATGAGCCAGCAGTGTGTTCAGGTAGCCAAGAAGGCCAACAGAATCCTGCTTTGTACCAAAACTGGCATGAACAGCAGAACTAGGGAGGTGATCATTTGGTGTAAAATTTCACCAAAAAAATTATAATTGGGATAAACACAAAATAAGAATTGTTTATCTGAAATGTTTACAAAGCATATGCTTAGCAGTGTATGGCAGAAAACAAACAAACAAACAAACAAACAAACAAACAAACAAAACCAAACAACCCAAAAAGCAGAGCCAAGCACAACAAAGAAACAGCCACAGGATTTGAAGATGAAGGCTTCTTAATCACAAGTCTGTGCCCCTGTTTCTTTTAGATTGATTCTTTACTTCAATTCCTGATACAAAATTCAAGTTACTTTGAGGGAGGGAAAAAAAAAAAAAAGTTAAAAATGACTCTGGAGCTCATTATCTTTCTACAGACTGTAGAATGATTGCATAGGTGTATAGTGATTAAAAGTAAAATTCTAAACAGTTATTTTAATGCAGGAAAAGACTGTAAGCCAGTAAGAACCACAGATAATGTTGGAATTTATAAGTCCTTTGATCCTATTTCTGTGTGTGATAATAAGATCAGCCCTGGTATTTGTTATAATCTAAAATAACTGATGCACAGAGTACCATTTTAATGACAAGAAGTTTCCCCAGGGTCACTATATGATAAAGTCGATTCCTTAGTAAGAATGTCAGGCGTATGTTGTTAACAGTGATGAAATTTGCTTTTTGCTATTTCAATTGTGGTTCAATTAGGTGATATGTGTTAACAAAACTGTTGCCATGCAACGTCATTTCAACACACCAGTTGAAGATGGTGGCACTTTTAACAGCTGTAGACTTGCACTTGATTTATTCAGTTCCTAAATTGCAACACAATACATAATGTTGAAGCATCCCAAAATAAATCTCGATATTCTGTGCTGAAATGGAATTTAATGTTCTCATGTTATGTTAAGCTTAATCTTCAAGAAGTCTAAGAGAAGGAATTGTCTTTCTCTTTGTGAAGACAGAAACTACCATCTGCTTTTCTAACAAAACTATATAGGGATCATTTTCTTGAATTTTTGAAGTGTTTATTGTACACTGAATCAATTCAAGTCTATTTTTGAAGACGGAGTAATGAAATTATGGACAGGCTTGTACCTCCTCAGGCAAAGATTTATGACCTGAGTGACCTGACTTTCTCTCTCTCTTTTTCTCTCTTTCTCTCTCTGTCTCTGTCTCCCTCTCTTTCTCACAAACACACACACACACAATTTGATAATTAAATCAGATCATATTTCTTGGTGCACAGTTATTAATTTATCATATGTTTCTTAAAATTCTCTTCAACCACATAAAAATTAGGAGAGTTCCATAATAATTCATAAGTGATGAAGTTATAATAAGCCATATCTTTCTTTACAGAATGATTGCTTAATACCTTTCCTTTGTAGCCTCTTTTGTAAGCTGGTCATTAAATATTTGCAAAGAAGTAATGTGGAATTAAAGAAAAAAGAAATTGACACAGACTAAAAGAAAATTAACACAAAGTTAATTTATATTGAATGATGATACCAAATTGCATTGCAACCTGTATAAATGTTTGCGATCTTATTAATTGGTTTCTTCATATGACCCTGTCTTTCTGTGCATCTTTTAATTAGGTGATGTTAACAATCATTGTATTTGGTGGTTACACTTTAGACTATTTCTGTAAATTACTTTCTCTAAGCTAATTTTTTTTGTTCCCCACTGATCTCCTAATAAGCTATATACATTGTCTTTCTATACATATGTTCCTAATTTTGGATGTCCTTGTTCTACAAGACTTCTCACAGACCTTTTTTTTTTTTTTTTTAGATATTAGAATGATGGAGCTAGTACTAATAAGACTAAATGGATATCCTGTTTAATAGCTACTTTATTATGAACTAGAAGTTTAACTGCTATTTTTTCCTCATTTGTTTCTGGTAGGGCATTTCTAAAACTCCTGGTAGAGCACCAGGCAATATAATTTTCAGATGAAATGGAGCTAGCTTTTTACAACTGAAAGTGAATTAATCAAGATTCTTAATTCAAGGCCTTCAATGAGTTGTTTTCTCAGCAGTATCTTGTGCTCCCACAGTGGATTTCTTCAGACCTCATACTTAACAAAAGGGCCTTTGGAAAGTTTTAATGTAACCTAGATAAACATCATTTAATATCTGTAATCATTCTAAACTGCATAGAGTTAAAATATCCATCCCCAAATCATTTAGTAGGTCTGTATCATGACTACAGTAAACAAACGAAAAAATGCAAAATTAGTATGATCAATTTTCCAGTAACAAAAAAAAATTTCCATTTCAGTCATTCATTCAATCTTCTTTTTTTATGTTCAGACATTGTCTTATCTATCTTGCCACTCATTGTAATTTTTGGAATATGATGTTCTCACCAGAACAAGATGTTACTGAAGCAGGATGTAAAACTAAGAATTAAAAGTAATTATCCTTTTCACATTTGAAATTAAATTACAGAGTTTACTGTTAGATTTAAAGTCTTCAGTAATTATAGACAGTGGGATTGAGTAAATCCTCAGCAAGCATGCTGAGGTCAGGAATCGTAGAATCACTATAGTTGGAATGGACCTTTAGTATCACAGAGCCCAACCTTCATCCCAATATGTTCCTAACCACTAGACCATAGCTACAAGTGATACATCTACTTGTTTTTTGGACACCTCCAGGGATGACGACTCCACCACCTCCCTGGGCAACCTGTTCCAGTACTTAACAATGCTCAGTGAAGAAACCTCCCCTAGTGCAACTTGAGGTCATTTCCTCTAGTCCAATCATCAGTAATTTGGGAGAAGAGACCAACACTAGCCTCACTACAACCTCCTTTTAGGTAGTTGTTGAGAGCAATAAGGTCTCCTCTCAGTCTCCTCTTCTACAGACTAAACAATCCCAGTTCCCTCAGCTGGTCGCCATAAGGCATGTCTTCCAGCCACATGCTGGCTCATGTTTGGTCAGCTGTCCACCAATACCCCCACGTCCATCAGCTGGTCGCCATAAGGCATGTCTTCCAGCCACATGCTGGCTCATGTTTGGTCAGCTGTCCACCAATACCCCCAGGTCCATTTCCACCAGGCAGCTTTCCAGCCACTCCTCCCCAAGCCTGGAGCATTGCCTGGGGTTGTTGTGACCCAAGTGCAGGACCTGGCACTTAACCTTGTTAAACTTCATGCAACTGACCTCAGCTCATTGCTCCAGCCTGTCCAGATCCCTCTGCAGAGCCTTCCTACCCTCCACCAGATCCACACTCCCACTTAATTTTGTGTCATCTCCAAATTTACTGAGGGTCCATTTGAAACTCTACCCAGGTCATTGATAAAGGTATTAAACTAGACTGGTCCCAAATCTGAGCCCTGAGGGACAGCACTTGTGACCGGTGGCCAACTGGATTTAACTTGTTCACCACAACTCTCTGGGCTTCGCCATCCAGACAGTTTTTAACACAGTGAAGAGTCCACCTGTCTAGGCCATGAGCTGCCAGTTTCTCCAGCAGAATGCTCTGGGTAACAGTGTCAAATGCCTTTCTGGAGTCCAGGTAGACAACAGCCACCATGTTCCCTCATCCACTAGACAGGCCACCTGATCACAGAAGGAGATCAGGTTGGACAAACAGGATTTAACCTTCATGGCCTCATGTTGGCTGTAACTGATTGCCCTGTGTCCTGCACTGGCTGCATGATCACCCCCAAAATGAAGCATTTCATAATCTTCCCTGGTACTGAGCTCAGGCTGACAGACCTGTAGTTCCCTGGATCCTCCTTCCTGCCCTTCCTGTAGGTGGGCGTCACACTGGCAAGTCTCCAGTCATCTGGGACCTCCCCCAATAACCCAGACTGCTGGCAAATGACGGAGAGAGGGTTGGCAAGCTCCTCTGTCAACTCCCTCAGCACTCTCAGGTGGAGACTTGGTGGTGTCCAATTGGCTTAGAAGGTCTTTCACTACTATTTCCTGGACTATGAGGGGATTATTCTCATCTTCATCCCTTTCTTCCAGCTCAGGGGACTAAAGTCAAGTGCTACAGTTAATTTGCTAGAGGAAAGTGATATCATCCAGAGAAACCTTGGCAGGCCTAAAGAGTGGGCTGTGTGAATCTCATGAAAGCCATGAACCTCCAACAAGATGCAGTTTGACACTGTCCCACGGGGTATCCTGATCTCTAAATTGGAAAGATATGGGTTTGGTGTATGGACCACTCAGTGGATGTCTGGTTAGCTATCCCAACACTCACAGAGTTGCTGTCAATGGCTGCATGTCTGAGCAGAGGCCAATGAGAAGTCATGTTCCTCAGGGATTGGTACTGGGACAGGTGCTGTTTAACATCTTTGTGGCTGATATGAACAGTGGGATTGAGTGCACCAGCAGCAGGTTTGCCAATGACACCAAGTTGTGTGGTGCTGCTGACATGCTGGAGGGAAGGGATGCCATCCAGATGGACCTTTACAGGCTTGTAGAGGTGGGCACATGCCAACCGCACAACATTCAATAAGGCCAACTACAAGGTCCTGCACCTGGGTTGGGGCAATCCTAAGTACAGATATAGTCTGGGCAATGAGTGGAATGAGAGCAGTCCTTAGGAGAAAGACTTGGAGGTTCTGGCTCATAAAAAGCTCAACAGGAGCCTATAATGTGTGAGTGCAGCCTTCAAAGCCAACGGTATCTTGGGCTGCATCAAAAAGAAGCATGGCTAGCAGGTTGAAGAAAGTTATTCTTCCCCCCCTATTCTGCCCTTGTGAGACCCCACTTGGAGTACTGTGTCCAGCTCTGGAGCCCTCAATAGAAGAGGGATCTGAATCTGTTGGAGTGCATCCAGAGGAAGGCCACAGAAAGAATCAGAGGACTGGATCAGATGATCCAGCCTCCTATAAGGACAGGCTGGGAGAACTGGAGTTGTTTAGCCTGGAGAAGAGAAGGCTCTAGGGAGACTTCTTTGCAGCCTTCCAGTATCTGAAGGGGGCCTACAAGAGAGCTGTGGAGGGGCTTTTTACAAGAGCTTGTAGAGATAGAGTGAGGTGTAATGGCTTTAAACTGGAAGAGGGTAGATTTAGATTAGAAATGAGGAAGAAGTTTTTCACTTTGAGGGTGGTGTGTCACTGAAACACGTTGCCAAGGGAGGCTGTAGTTGTCCCAACCCTCGGTGTGCTCAAGACTAAGGTGGATGGGGCTTTGAGCAAAGTGGAAAGTGTCCCTGCCCATGGCAGGGGAGTTGAAACCAGATGAACTTTAAGATCCCTTCCAACTTGAATTAATCTGTATTCTAAGTGGCATTATACACTACATGCATTTTACAATGTAGTTTATTATTGACCGATAATTTTACTATCATTTATAAAAAAAACCCCAATATATAACTGGAAATTGGGAAAAATACCTTTCTGAGACTTATTTTTTTCTGCTTTAAAGAACATACTACTCATATTTTTTGTTTTATCATACTTATTGTCTCTTTGGTGAAAGAGTATAATTCATGGCAGCTCACAATGATATGAAAGACCTAAGGATGTTATATCTGCCTGTGATTCTTTGTTGATCTTTGCTTGAAGTTAGTGAAAACTTTTGATATATTTGATCAGTTCTTGCTGTGAAATAGTATTTAAAAAAAAAAAGAGAGGTAAATAATAGTAAGTTCAGAAAATTCATTTTACAGTGTGGTACTCTGTACAGTGGAGTTGAATATCCATAGCCATGATATTCAAGGTACTAATAATATTTTTCTAATATTTAATCTACTTTGTGTTTTAAATGTGTTTTGCATCATATCATCCAGGAAAAATACAGCTAGAGCCAAAATAGCTAGGCTTCAAGGCATTTTCTTGATCATCAACTCAGTAGTATGCCAGCCCTAATATAAAATACAGCAGCTTGAAGGCTGCTGTAAATTATATGAACTGCCACCAGTACAAAGGGACTTCTTCAGCAGCTGGACATCTTGAAAATAGAAGAAAACTCTAGTCATTCCCTCCACATTGCCTATAGGCCTATGTAAATCCTTGTTACAAAAAGATTATCCCTCTACAGGTGATCTTTTGGTAGCCAGATAAAATAGAATTAAAATAAATAGCATTACTATTTTATATTGTGTGGAATAAGGTTTCCATTTTTCATTTTAGTAAAAAGGTCTATCTCTATAAATATCATTAATACAGAAATTTACAGAAGTAGAAAGTAAACCTATTTACCCAGAAAATTAGTGATAGCTTTAATGCTGATTTTTTATTCTGAATCTATGTGTACTGCTCCTAGTAAACTCAAATGCCACTTCTCATAGAAGAATGCAACCAAAATAAATAATGTTCTGGATGGTATCAGGAAACCCATGTATGAGACCTTCTGCTTTCTGCTGTTTTATTAGAAAGGTGAATTCTTCCTGGAAGTGTGACACAAAGATAAGAAGATATGTTAGCCATAGCTTTTATGTATTCTCACTGAGGCTGGAGATAAAGCAAAAAGTTTTAAGTTTCTTGTTATGTGATCCTTAATAAATATATGGTTGAAGTAAGGAAACAAATAATAAGAAAGGTGTATAAGACTAATATTAAATATATTAAAGTTATTTTCTAGATTATAATTTATCTGTAACTAATAATATGATTCTAAAATTTGTCTCTTGATTGTATGCTGATCTTGTGTTTAGACTATGGTAGTTAATATATGGATCCTAGCTATGATGTAAATTAGCTATTTGAACCTTCTCATCCTTCTATTTTTATTTCTTTTCACTCTGAATTAATCAGTTAACTGGTGGACTCTTTCTCCAGAATATACAACACACTTCCCTATAAAGGAGTATATAAATACATGACATTTCAAGAGGGAAATCACAGATCATAAATTATAGGTACTTCGCAGTCAGGAAAAGACTACTTATTTCAAAAGTTGTATCCTTGTTCTTCACTGAAAGAAGTATGTCCATTATGCAGAGCACTCAAGAACATCACTGACTTAAAACACTTCTTAAAAATAATAATGTGCTTACATACTGCCTTGTATATAGTATAAGTATACATATATAAATGCTTTCCAGGAGCAGGGCTTTAGTTGCATTGCTTTGTGGCACCTTACACTTACAAAGCCAGAGGCAACAAAAATTGGTGTTAAAGGCTAAACTCTCAGACAATTTTCTCATGCATTTCCTATAAAAGAGGCAACTGAAGTAAAAATAATCTTGTGACACTGGCATGACAGTTGCTGAAGCTTTTAGCATCTACAGGATTTTGCTGTTTTACTGAGTTATAACATAATGACTACCTTTGTTTTTAAAAGATGAATACAACCTTTTTAACAGTGCACCAAAAATGTGTATTATGTGTAAAATACTGTATCATCTATCACAATGATATTTTAATGATAACCTCCTTACATTGGGAGGATATGTTTCAGTCACTACACTAAATGAAAGTATTACTGACAACTATGAGTATTATAACTGTGAGGCTTATTCACTTAAGTACTTTTAGTTCTTCTTTATCAGACATGAAACAAGGGAATAACATTTGTGGAAAAAGACGTTTGTGTTTCTTACTCATTTTTTGTTTGTTTTTCCTTTCATTATGACTCATTTTTATGTGGGCTGTGATTGCTCTACCAGTCTCTTTTCCTTTCAAGTTTATAGCATTCAGGTAGTATAACAAATAATAGATGTTTACACTTCATTTTGCTTTTTATTTTCCTCTCAGGTTCTGGATTAAATAATGGCCAGTGGCATTCTGTCTCCTTCTCTGTCAAAAGGAATCGTATCAATGTAATAGTTGACAATGACGTGACCTCATCTGCTCATGCCTTCACACCTCTGCAAATTTATTCAGGAGATACTTTCTACTTTGGAGGTGAAATATGTTGTTTGTTTGTGTGGCAGTATCCCACAGTTAAACATTCATTTTTTATAACATATCTAATAAAATGGTGATAATTATTTGGTTTGCCTCAAGTCTTGGCCTAGCATGGTTATATCTCAAAAGATCTGGATTTCAGGCACTATTCTATGTTTCTGAGTTTGTGTTTCCTTAAAATTTTATAATGTTGGGTAGAATAAATTGCCACCCTAAATCCTTGATCACCTTTTAGAACATCATTTTTTGGTATCATGCTCTGATAATTGAATGAAGTCTAACTGACAATCAGTCAGACTTAAAATGTTGCTAAATCATTTTTTAGAATCTTCTACTGGGATTACTTCAAGCTTTAACCTTAAGTGAACATTTACTTACTTGTGCAAATATCCTATTTACATTAAATACCTCTTCATTGTTTATTTTTTTTTCCCCCACAGTGATATGACTTTTCTATGTGTGCAGAGTATAACTTGTTCCTAGACAGTATATTGAGGTATCTTCATTTCCCTAGAAAAAATGACAATTTTCTGTCTACAAGTGATTTTGTCATTAAGCACATATATTGTTACTGATAGAGTTGAGCAGGTTGTTATGTCTAAAACAGTTGGGAATGGACTACCTAGTAGCAATGTTAAAAAGCATGAATGCACTTTTAAACATTAGCCTAATGCTAGGAATTCATGAACCATTTATTGAGAATTCTTAGATTTCTGAGAAAATTGAAAAATGCATACAAAACCTTAAATGACTATGGACCAAGTCATTGTCATCAGATCAGTTCTCTCAAAACTGTAGGGTGTAAATAAATTTCATGCTCACAAGCCGGCTGTTAGAAGAGCATCCATGGGACTTTTCATATCTGGCATCTAGCCTTCTTTCCTAAAGATACCTCTTGACCTGTCTGGTAGTCAGAGAAAGGTAGAGAATATTTACCTTCAACAGTCAGAAAACTGGTTTGATTTTTCTTTTCCTGTGTTGCTTCAGATTTTCACATCTCTGATTAGGTGATTTGTACCATTGCATGTTTGATGGCACAGATGAACAGATGTGAGTGATGTAGGCAGTTGCAAAAAAACCAGTGTATTCTATTAAGCTGTACAAGGACATTTCTATTTATCTTCTCAGTTCCAAGAACATTGAAAGTACTAACTGTATATCCACCCCTCAGCTTCTTTGATTTCATCTTTATAGCTTTATAGATGAAATAGGTAGTTTGTGCGTGTCATACAAGCTTGGAGAAAAGCAGCAGAAGGCTTCTGAGTTTAGAAAATTGATTATTAAAATTTTATGTCATATGTCACTGTCAAAATGCAGACAATGCCTCTTGATATCCATTCTAAGTTTTTAAGACTATTCACCTTCTTTCTATATGCTGGTTGTTAGAACATGAATATCAGCCTTCCAGGAGAGTTGTCCTAGGGATGTCTTTGTTCATTTGCTTGTTGTTTTAATGAACACAAAGTGTGCCAGAAATGTATACGATTAGCTGGGAAAATGTGTAATAAACATAAAAATACTTCAGTGTTATGTCAGCACAATCTACAGTCATGCTATCATCAAGGATATAATACCTCTCTCAGTTCTTGAAATAATAACTCATTGCAACTGTAAGGGCAAAACCAGACTATTTAATATTGAAATAAGCACATAAGCTAAATTTCATTATTAAAAGATTTCTTCCTATTTTTAATGTACGGCCCACAGTTATAAGGAAGCCCAAGTACATTAACATTAATGTTGTTGCCTTTTCTCTAGCAGAGCTAGACGGCAACTTTTAAAAGACAGACACAAAGCTAAAAAATATGAGACACAATTTTGCACAATAGCTAAGTATAAAAGTATAAAACATATAAGCTTCTGGCTTCTCTGCCCTTCGTTTTATTTATTTTTTTTTTTTAGTATAGACTCTATTGGAATTATGTTATTCTCAAATAAGTGTCAGATTTTTCACCAAAAATGATAGAATGGATTTTGCCATTTTATTGTAGAATACTGTAAAGAATATGGCCAGATGTTTAATTGATTTGTCTAACAGTATATGGTACTGAAAAGTTACTGTGCTCCTATCTGGACTTTTGCATCTCTAAGGAGGTGTTGTTACAGAAATACACCAAGTGGATAATAACCATTTTCCTTTAGAAATATAATAACAGTTTTGAGCAGTTTGGTTCACCAGAGTAAAGCAGACTAAGAATTTATTTACTTATATTAGAATTTTAAATTTTATTTATTATTAAATATATACTTATATTAAGAATTTATTTACTTCAGTATTCATTCATTTCCTATTTTATACTTCTTTAAAAATACCTATGCTACTTATGTTGTTCTACACTCATTTGAAAAAATTTAATAGTTTCCACTGTCATTGTGCTTTTCTGTATAGTAAACCTCTGCCCTGTCTTTACAGGACTTCAGAAAGTACCCATTAGCTCTGTGGAACAGAGAAGTTTCTTAAAAGTCACTGCTTCCTAACAACATGAAACAAGAAGGTCTTTGAATGTTGTGAATCAGAATGCAGTGTTATTTGACCAAGATCAAAGAACAGCCCTTGTGCATTCCAGAAGCAATACTACCTTTAGGAGAAAACCAAAGAAAATAACCCATTTAGACATATTTTGGCCACGCAGCGTTCAGCTGTCACTGGGAAAAACTGCTCAATGGACATGGTTTAAATCAAATGACAATCAAAGAAATGTACTGATTTATTAACAATGTTTAATTAACTGTCAGTCAGTGAAAAAGGCATTTCAGGATCAGCAACAGAACAGACAAACCACAGTATTAGATACTTACAGAAAGATATTCAGAGTTTGGGTAGGACATCCAGAGACTGTCTAGTACAACCCTCTGTTCTAAAGCAGTCTAATTAGATTAAGATGTACAAGGCTGTGACCACTTAAACCTTGAACAGCTCCAATCATGGCAATATCCTAACTCCCCTGGACAAATTGTTCTCATATTGACCACCCTCATGGTAAAAGCACTTATTACTGATGTGTGATCTGAATTTGCCATTTTTTACTTTCATCCTTTGCCTCTTGTCCCATCACTGTGCAATTTTGGAAAAAGTCTGGCTTAATCTTCTATCATTGTATCGGATAGCTTTATCTTCTCTTCTTAAGACTCAAAAGGCCCAGCTCTTTCAGATGCTTCTCATACACCCTGTGCATTCACATCCCTGACCACACTGGAGAATTCCACTGGACACACTCCACGTTGTTGATGTCCTTCCTGTACTTGGGAGTCCAGAACTCCAGAAATCCATATGTGGTCTCACAAGAGCCACACAGGGGGAAGGATCACTGCCCCACATGTGCTGGCTGTGCTTTCTCTACAGATCAAGGCAGTTATCATCCATCTTGGAAAGTTGCACTGACTTGTTCCATCTCAGATTAAAGACCTGGAACTTTATTTTACTGAACTTCATGGCATGCCTGTGAACTTATGTCTTGAGGCTGCCCAGGTCCCTCTGAGTTGCAGCCCTGCCTTCCAACATTCCATATCTGCATCTGATTTAGTATCAGTGTCAAGCTTGCTGGAAGTGCACTCTGTCCCATTATCCAGGTCATTAATGAAGACATTAAACAGCATAGTTCTGCAGTACTGACCTATGAAGGACCCTCTATTCACTGACCACTAGCTGGACTTTGCATCATGATTTGGCCATTTATCCCATGCATATCTTATCAGTCTAGGAAATTTTCTGGATGGTGTGGAAGATCACTTCCTGACACAGCTGGTGAGGGAGCCAGCTAGGGAAGGGTCCCCGATAGACCTGTTGTTTACAACAGAGAAGGACTTGTGGGTGATGTGAAGGTTGGAGAGCATCTTTGGTATAGTTTTCAATTCTTCAGGAAATAAGGAGGGGAGTCAGTAGAACAGCCACCTTGGATGTATGGAGAGCAGACTTTGACTCCTTTGAGAGACTAGTTGACAGAGTCCCACAGGAAGCAGTCCTGAAGGGCAAAGGAGATGAAGAAGGCTGGACATTCCTCAAGAAAGAAATCTTTAGGGCACAGGAGCAAGCTGTCCAAGTGTGCCATAAGATGAGCTGTTGAGGGAGAAGACCAACCTGGCTGAACAGACAGCTTTAGCTGGAATTCAGGAAGAAAAGCTCAGTCTATGGAGTATGGAGGAAGGGGCAGGTCATTGAGGAAGACTACAAAAGTTCTGTGAGGCTATGCAGGGAGAAAAATATTCGGGCCAAAGCCATACTAGAACTTAATCTGGCTACTTCTCCAAGTTTAGCGAAGAATAGTTGGAAAGCTGCCCAGCAGAAAAGGACTTGGGGTTGTTGGTGGATAGGCGACTGAACACGAGCCAGCAGTGTGCCCAGGTAGCCAAGAAGGCCAACATCATCCTGGCTTGTACCAAAACTGGCATGACCAGCAGAACTAGGGAAGTTATCATCACCCTGTGCTTATCACTGGTGAGGCTGCACCTCGAATGCTGTGTTCAGTTTTGGGTCTCTCACTACAAGAAGGACATTGAGGTGCTGGAACATGGCCAAAGAAGGGCTATGAAGATAGTGAGGGATCTAGAGAACAAATCTTATGAGGAGAGGCTGAGGGGAATGAGGTTGTTTAGGATGGAGAAAAGGAGGCTCAAGGAAGATCTTATTATTGCTCTCTACAGCTACCTGAACAGAGATTGTAGTGAAGTCTGTTCTCCTGTGTAAGAAGCAGCAGCACAAGATTAAATAGCCTTAGGTAGCACTAGGGGAGATTTAGGTTGGATATTAGGAAAAAATTGCTTCCCCAAAAGGGTTGTAAAGCACTAGAACAGGCTGCCTAGGAGGGTGGTGGAGTCATCATCTCTGGAGATATTTGAGAGGTGTGTAGTTGTGGCAGTTAGGGACAATGTTTAGTGGTGACTTTACAGTGCTGGGTTAATAAGTGGACTTGATGTTCTTAAAGGTTTCTTAGAAGCCCAGTGATTTTCTGTATTTCTGATTCTGATCTGGTGATAGGAAGACTGTAGAAAACAGTTAGGGGTTTTGCTAGATTCAAAATACGCAATGTTTATAGATGTCCCTTTGTCCATGGTGCCCATCACCTCAGCAAAGAAAACTAAGAGCTCTGTCAGGCTTGGCTTAGTCTTACAACTGAAGTTACCCAGTTACTTTGTTGCCCTTCAGAATGCCTTCTTAGAGAATTTACTCCAAAACTTGGAAGGGACTGCAGTAAGTCTGGCTAGCCTCTAGTTTCTTGTGCCCTCCCTCTTGACTTTCTTGAAGTTGGGTGTAACACCTGCCTTTTCCAGTCATCAAGCTCACCAATTTGTCAAGACCTTTTGAGGATTAAAATTATAATGGCTTCACAAACAATGACAATTGTTGCTATGTCATTGGCCAGTTCCTGCAGCACCCTCAGGTAGACCCTGGACTTTTTCTTCCTTTATTGTGGATGCTGCTTTCCTTCTTCATACTCTGCTAGGATGTGGGAAGCCTAAGGACTGTTTTATCAGTGAACGCTTAAGAAAAAAGGCATTGAACAAATCAATTCTTCCCTATACACTTGCCACTAGGGCCCCTGCCCCATGGATTATTGCACCCATAATCTCCTCTAGCCTTCATTTTGTTACTGTTGTATGTATAGAAACCTTTTTTTTTTTTTTTTCACTTCATCTTCCCCAATAGCTTTAACCCTACCTAAGATACGATTTTAACTTCATTCCTAAACATGCAGGTAAAGTCTTTGTACCCCCCCAAAATTGCATGTCCCTGCTTGTGCCTGTTATGTATTTTCTTCTTCTGTTTACACTCAGTCACAAGCTCCATATTTATGTTTGCAAGACTTCTGCCACAGTTACTTATTTTGATATCTCTGTAGACTTTCCTTATGTTCCAAAGAGCTTTTTGTTGAAGTATATTCAAGGCTCTTGCCATCCAAGGCAATTTCCAATAGGACCCTCAAAACAGGTCCCAAACAAAACAACATTTGCCCTTCTGAAGTCCAGGGTTAGTAATTTTGCATTTTTTTCTTACTCTCTTGTCTATGAATCATAAACTCCATAGTTTTATGTTTGGCATAACAAAGACTGTTCTTGATCTTCACATTTTTAGCCATTTCCTTTTTGCCTGTAAGTAGCAGGTCCAACAGGACATCTCTCATAGCTGAGTAATAGATGAGCTACATCAAGAAATTGTCTTCAATACTTGCTAGAATTTTCTGGACAGCTTGATAAATTAAAGTCACTGTACTTAGTAACAATTTTTTGTTATATTTGACTTTACTTAAACTTGTCCAAATCATGTGCACCTTGTATAGTAACCTAACATATTGTGGCTAAGTTCAGGCAGTCAATCTGTTCACATCTTGATTCTATTCATTGCTTTGGAACTGCTGCTTGGGTTATCTGTTACCCAAATTTTTAGTAATGCCTTTGTGTATTCTTTAAAAACATTAAGATAGCATAGTAGTTCTTTACAGTTGCACCAACCACGCCTATTAAGATAAACTTTTGGCTCAATTCTTCAGCTCGCAAAGTTTACACCACCTAGAGATTATCAAAGTCCTACTTTTAGAATAAATAATTTTTTCAATTAAATATATTTTTTTTCAGCTCCAGGTTTTATGCTTCTTTCAGGCTGTCCTAGCAGTGGAAACATTTCTGAATGTAATACCTCATTTGGTGGCTTTCAAGGATGCATGCGACTCATTTCCATTGGTCACAAAGCAGTGGATATGATCTCAGTTCAGCAAAATATTTTTGGCTATTTCAGTGACCTTCAGATAGATTTATGTGGCATTATAGACAGGTAAGAAAATAATATTTATTTATTTATTTAATTTGTTTGTTTGAACGTCGTTTCCAAAACTGACTTGATGACAAAGAATAGAACACTTACAAAATGGCATGCTTCTTGTTTTGTAAAAATTCAAAAGTTCGGAATAAATGCAGTATATGGAGCACAGCAATTATATTTCCATGCACTGCAAATAAAATTAGAATAACGGGGGTTAAAATTATTTAATGTTCCTGACAACGTTTAAATCTCTGCTTTCTCTTCAAAGGAAGCCATAGACACAAACCCCTTCTGTGAAACATAATCCCATTCACTCTTTTAAATATTATGTTCTTTACAACCTATTGCTGCTTAGTATATTCTATCCATCCAGAAATACAGTAGATAGTATTCATCACAGTGAGTGAGCAATTTTTTTAGGCTATGGTCAGAACTAATCTTCTAACTTGCAATTGGTGGTTTTAGCATTTATCTAAGAGAGTGACTGGTTGAAGTGGCTCCCTCTGCAGGAAGGATAGGCTGTGTTCCTTCCTTGAAATAAATTGGAATGCTTGATGGAACACATTGCTGAAGGTCAGTATGAAGAAGTGAGAAGATGAACGAAAGACGTGTTGCAGAATGTCAGAGGCTGCTGAGAAGAGAGGGAGCAGACACAAAAACAGGCAATAGAAGGCATTTTCTGCGCAAAGTCTTCTTTAGTCCAGAAGTGGTTGTCTTGGGAAAAACTGAAAGGAAGGCTGTACTGAAATGACACAACACAGAATTTAAAGATCTATTTGTGAAACACTTCTCCCCCATCCATTAAATTTCTAGTCCTCAAAAATTGCTTTTTCATCTGGCTTCTGAATTGTAAGACTTTTAAGAATTGTTTCTCTGGGGAGAACAAAGTAGGCAGAGATCTACTCGAAGACCATACCCAGTTGCAGGGTCAGTCACACAGTCATATTTTTGTGACCTGCTTTTCATTCATAGATATAGCATAATGTACATATATCCAGGTTATTATTTTGAAGAAAGTCACAATGCCTTGTAGACCAGAGCAAAAATAATACCAGTGCTTTACCTAATTGTTCATAAAAGGTTATGGAGGGAAGCCTCTGAAATTAAGCTAAAAATTTTGCCTACTGTGTGATCCTTTCAGTTATTCTGTAATGTGTATTCTCACTAATCTTTCTGTATCTATCATGTTTAAGAACATACTATTGCATATATCTTACTTTGTGCTAATATATCCCTTCCTGAGGTAATCCTGATGTTGCAGTAGGTAGCATGACAGACATGAGAAAACAGGATTTAGCCTCAGTTGAAACTTTACCATATAACTTGTTAGGGATTTGTATGCAGCATATAGCCTACATGTATGTTTCTTTTTAGGTCTCTTGCAACCTACACCTTTTAAGTTATTTTCTCACTTTTCAAACTTTTTTCACTGTCTCCTTCCTCCGATAGAGGTCTGATAGACCTCAGGACACTTCCTTCCAGCTTTTAAAGCATTATATTACTGCTGCTTTTCCCACTCTGGAGTTGAACTTACTCCACTCCTGTTGCACTTCCTGCTTTTTCAGTTGTAGTAGGGGCAGAATCAGGAACAGAATCCGATCAAAATAATGCAACGTGGGGACCTGCATGTTCTTCAGTAAAACATTTTGGAAGAGATCAGAGCAAGATTATTAGTGGAAAACAATCAGATTGGCTCACAGTATGACAGATGCCAATACCTATCTCTTCGTTACCATGGATTTTTTAATGTACAGTGTAACTGGGGACCTTTCAAAATGCCCACCTCAGAACTGTGGATTAGGAACCATACTTTCCTCCATGAATGAAGACATGTTTTACCTAAATTTTTAAAGGAAGATAGTACATTTTTACATGTAGTGATTCCAGTTCCTTTGAGCTTTTGAATGGCCGTAGTCTGTAAGTGTGTACATGTGGGTTTTAAAAAACTTTATGTATTTAATGGTATAAAATTGCACAGTGAATCTCAGTATGTAGAAATGCAATTATTTACAGTATTCCAAATATCATTACATTTCTTCCATACTTAGTGCTAGTTCATTTCATTCAGAACTGCAGCCTAGGCTTCTGATTGGCTTTTTTCATTGCTTTTAAGTACAACGTCAAAGGGCTTGGACTTATGTAGTGATTTCTCATATATTTATCTTGCTGAATTTTTATAGCATATGAAGATTAGTTAACACCTGTTTTATGTCAATACTAATGCCATCCATTTTTTTTCACTATGGACTTGTGTAAACCACTTAAACTTCCTAGCCACAGTCTTTTAAAAATGTTTATATTACTTTCTGACACTGCATTAACTCCTCCTTTGAGTTTATGTTATTCTCATCATTCAACAAAATTATGTGTGGTTTCCTGTGATCAATGATACCAAATGAAAAAGTCTTTATGGAAGTTTTGTTGGTTTTTTTTTGGTTTTTTTTTTGTTTTTTTTTTTTTTTTGGTTTGGTTTGGTTTGGGTTTTTTTTTGGTTTTTTTGGGGTTTTTTTTGGTTTTTAGTTGGTTTTCATTACTCTAAAATTTGCTAATGCTAATTTGTGCCTTCTTATATCTTGACAATTACACCTTTCTTGCACTAGCTCTACCAGGTTTAGTTTTCAGCTCTCAGCATGCTCATATGTCTCTTTAACTTACCAAACTAGAATTTTAATCCACCTGCAATTTCATTACACTCATTATTTTTAATTTCAAAATAGACACTTTTTAAAAAGTCTTCCTAGTCTTGTGCTAGCTTGCTCCAGGGATTTTCTTTCCAGTTTTCTCACGTAGTCTCATCACATTTGATCATCTAGAGCAAACTTCACATCTGTCTTTATCAAACAAAATGTATATGTTGCCATAAACCCCAGTACATAAGATACATTCTTTGCCAGCATTAAAATTGCTTATAAGCATTAAACAATTTCTAATAATTCTTGTGCTTCCTTCCTGAGATGATTTCTAGATGTCTTTGGTTGTCCTGAGCTAAAGTAATGAACATTTTTGCTGCTATGCTACCAAAGGTAGATATCCTTTTTTAGATATAATTAGCTCAGAGCAAACAAACCACTTCTTTGTCATGGAGTCTTTGTGGGATTCATTGAATCTCCAATTCCAAATAGTGAAATTATGATGATATTGGAGCTGTTGATGTCTTTTGTAGCAAAAAAAGTGGACCACTAAATGTAGCAATTTTACACATTTAAAATGCATGAACACATATAAAAATTACTGTTCACATAGTGATCTGAATTTATATGCAATTGTAATTGAAAATAATGCTACTGAGTTGATGCTTTATCTCATTTCTATATGTATATACATTTAACATATGTAGTGTAATCTTTGTTTTATCAGATATATAATCCTTGAAAATTGGCTAATCATTCATTTATTCATTGGGATATAATTTATGAACCTGTTCTTCTTTTTATTTAAAAAAAAAAAAATCCCATTCTTATGCTTATATTATTATGACTGTTCTCAGTTATTGCTCTTCCCATGTTTATTCATTTAGCCTTTTAATTGTATATCTTTATATTGTTCCATTGCTTATATACCTCTTGGGCATGAAAATAATTATCTTCATATATTTCTCCTTAATATCTTTTCTCTCAGCTCCTTTATCAATATAAATTGGTTTAATAACTACTAATTATACGCAAACCATTGACAAAATAACTTTAAAGGACACAGTGTCTTTCCAAATGCCTTACAAAGTTAGCACATTTATTCTCTAAGGAAAGAGTACCAGGTGAAGCTGTCATAATTACATCAAACCCTACACAGAAACATATGACTGCCTACCAGGAGTTGTTGCCTTTGGTGTCCTGGCAGCACCATGTTGTACAAAAAAAAAACAGAATAAATGGTTTTGTGTGTTAAAAAAAAAAAAAAAA
>NW_008609281.1:62788-75804 GCF_000691845.1 Merops nubicus
GAAAAGGAAAGAAAAGAAGAAAAAGAAAAGAAAAAGACATTGGGATAGTTTTCAAAATTATTTTTATTTTAATTGAAATCAGGAGAAATAAAAATAATCACAGAATCACAGAATGTTAAGGGTTGGAAGGGACCTCCAGAGATCATTGCATCAACCCCCCTGTCAGAGCAGGAACATCTAGTCTAATGAATACCATAGCAATTAGTTATTCTTCTTTGAAATACCTTTCAGACATACTTTGGGACCATAATAAGCACATAGTGCACAAAAATCATATTAAGCAGATAATTGATGTATGAAGTTCTTATTTTTTCCATATCAAAAATTACACTCATATGCTGGATCGCTGTTCCCCTTTGAATACTAGGTTATGATTATTATTATTAGCTTGCTGCCTTGGTTTTAAATTGTATATAATTTTTGGATGTCATAGACTCAAAAACACATTATCAAGTAATATGCAGTAAATACTTAATAAGATTTTTTTTTTTTCTATTTTAAGCAGACAATGATTAATTAAAAAATTACTTTTTACCAATGAAATATTAGAAATACTTTTTGTAATATTAGAAATATTTTTGTTAGAAGACTCTTAAGAGAAACTGCTATTCCAGATTTTACGTTGAGTGGGGTTGAAGTGTGTACTTATAGCTTCACTTTAATGTAGCTAGTGGTTGCTTTTTATTATACATTTTGAAACAAGGGGGAGATGTAAAATTAATGTTAAAAGATTTAAATGATACTTTAGATTGTTTTCACTTCTATTAAAGTTGATTCAAGCATCATCAATTACATCTAAGCTTTTCATCTTGTGAACACTGTCAGAAAGATTAATGAATATGGACAGGGAGTAAATACAAGTAAAGACCATGTAAATTGTTTACCATTTTGTGATAATGATGTCTTTAGATAATGATGTTTTTATCAAAAAAGAGTAAGACAAGAAAAACTACAACTGAAACACATGCAAGCATAGCAGCTGTCAGAGGATGCACTGAAAGTTTTGAATGGCAGTTATGTTAGAGGACAAATATATTAATAATAGCTGATGACTAGTTATACCTGTAGAAAGTAAAATTAAACATTTATGTTAAGAATTATTACTATACATATTTATACAATCCCTTCAGCAAAGTATTTAATATCAAAGTAACTGTAAGCCCTGTTCCTAAATTGTATTTTTATGTTCCAAATCAGTGTTCGTTGAGATATATATTATCTACAGAAATGTCACTTATAACCTTGAAAATTAGTGACCTGTATCACTTTACTTATTTCACCTACACTTTGCCTGCTACTTTGTTTTGTTTTGGTTTATTCCTTTCTCTGAAAACTTTTGCTTATCCTTGTTTATAAACATGAAAGGAAGTTAAAAAATCTTTGGCTCTTAGGAGGATTGAAGGTACAAAGGCTCTGAATTATTCATAGGACAGATGTATGAACTGCTGCACTTTACAATCCTAATTTAATACCCTCCTAAAATTTCTTGGCTGAATGAAAAGGTATTTTAAGATCTTATGAACATGAGTAGGCCTGTTTCTTTTTTTTTTTTTTTTCCAGTTAATGTCAACAATAAAGCCCTTTTATACTCTCTGAGCTGTATCACATTCATGCATATACCCATAAACTGACTGCAACTGGAATATTAACTGATTTCTAAGGGGAAGAACTAGTAAGTAATTAGGTAAAGCGGGCCACTCCATATTCACGTATTTTCAGTTGTGTTTATTAAAAAGACTTTTTTTTTTCCATCTCACACAATATTTTATACTTGGGTATAGTGCGGAAGTCTTGACTTGCTAAGCTGTTAACAGGCAAATTTTCTTTTCAGTTAACCATTGTAAATCTGGAAGGAAGCCACCAAAGTTTTTCACGCTTCTGCTCATATCACCAGAAAGAAAATTGATTTTTTTTTTTTACCTTTCGTGGTAGAACTGGCCTACTGAGTATTTTATTCTTTCTAGAATAGGAAGTAAGTAACCATGATTTTAGAATAAGAAATAACTCTCAGCTACTATAGCCATTTTTATTTGTTATGTGATTTTTTTTTATTTTAAATGCTGTTATTTTTATAATAGAAAGAAATCTTTTGTGATGCTGCTTTGTGTGACACATCTTGTTGAAGAAAGCCTATCAACTGCAAAATTTACCAGTGAATTCTCAACGTGTAAATCTTTAATTTGTTTATCAATCTGTGTTGAATTACAGATAGTTGAATGGTAATAAGTAACACACATATATCTTACATTTTATTTCTGTTCTCACAGGCTTGTTGCATAATTAATATATGTATTAGAGGCAATAAAAATAGTGGAGAAGGTTATATTTTCTAGTTATTATACACTTATCTTACCCACTGAACTTGAAGACTTCCCTCATGTTAATACACTTCTTTTCCACGATTTTGCATGCCTTAGTAAGTACAATTGACATGAAAATGAATGGAAAAGAAAGTGAAAATGGTCTTTAATTTCTTCTTAGGTGTTTGCCTAATTACTGTGAACATGGTGGTGAGTGCTCACAGTCCTGGAACAGCTTCTACTGCAACTGTGCCAATACTGGTTACGAGGGAGCTACTTGCCACTATCGTAAGTCTAAGATGTTTCCTGACTACACTTTTATTTCTGAATGTTTTTTTCCACCACAAAAATATATATTTTTATTGATCATTTATACTAAAAGATTTTTCAGTCATGTAAATATTCATAAACTGGGTCAAGGAAAGGCCTTTTAGAATTAAAAACGTAGTAGCAAAAATTCATTAGTAGTTCTGTTTACCAGTTTCTGTTTCATATTTTTCACAATTTACATGAGATGGTCAGTAATGTCATCTTCCATCCATATAATACCACTTTCTCAACAGATTATTTAGAAATATGCTTAATTCATCTTCATTCATCACAACAAATAATCTTATTTTTTCCTGTGAATATAGGACTACTTTCATGCAAGGTGCATAGGTAATCACAAGCTAAGTCCTACCTAAACACATGTTTATGTTGTTTGCTGAATCAAGGAGAAGACTAGGAGAAACAGAAAAAAACAAAACAAAACAAAGCAAAAACCAAACCCAAAAAAAACACCCCAAAAAAACAAAGTAAATGAAACACACAACTAATTTCACAAGAGACGCTCTACTTTTGTACTGTTTTAAGCATGTCCTGGGAAGCAGAATAAATAATTAATCTGGCTTTCATGATATGCTTCTAATAACTAGAAATTCTTATGAAACTTGACAGATAAATTAAAAACAAACAAAAAAAAATTCCAAAGACTGTCCTAACAAAAATATTAGTAATTTTATCATTATAAATTTTCCTTATAAAATCTATAGAATCCTTTTTGGCAGATCTTATGAAAAGAACAAATGTCTACACGTATAGGATTTATTGAGAAATCACTGATTTTAGAAGATTACCTATTAAATCTTGTTTGTACAAGGTCAAAAACAGTGATGACTTTTCCTATAATTCCTCAATTTAAAAAAAAACAGTGGCATAAATGACAATTTTTTAAAAAAAAAATGTGTAACAAAAAAAGGATGACTATAACGAATGTTTTTGCACTGTGATAACCCCAAAGTGAAGATGAAGGTGATTTGCTTCATTATAAATCTGAAAAATCGTATGTTGAATCAGATGGTGATGTATATATGAGGGCAAACGGAGGCCATGGTTTCCTAATAATTAGGACTCCAGGAGAAATGTAATGATGATGTAATATGAAGACTTATTGCATTCCTATTAACTGTAAAAATACATATAATGAGGATGTTTGTTTATGATTAAGAAAATGCTATACCTATGCATATAAAAAGAAATACTTAGTACTTGATATTAGTGATCTTAATAACGATTCCAAATCAGGAACCTAAAATAAATTTTGCCTATGTTATCACACTTCTGTATAAATTCAAAGGAAAAAAAAATGTCCCTTGAATTCTCAAAGAAACATTCTTTTTGTTACAAACCTAGAAATAAGTTACCAGTTTTAGAACACTGGTATACAAACTACCATGTTCATAAAATAATAAATAATTTAATTTCTTCTGTCAAGTTTAAATTTAACTGAGACTTTTTTAAGTGTAAGGAACCATAAAATTTCACCTGAAAATTACATAAATTGTTCATTCTCAATATTATACAGAATACGCAATATGAATGAATTTTCTGCTTTTTTGATAAGCATTGCTGTATAATATCAGTAAATATCAAACAAAAAATGCAGAGATCACAGTCTTCCAGAACCTAGCTTCTCTTTAAAAAAAAGCAATTTTTTTTGAGTACTTTACTAGTATTTCATATATTTTTAAAATAATTAAACAGAATTCATGTAGATCAAATCTTCCAGAATGTTAATAATGATTATGGAGTTATGTTTTTATTTGTATAACACTGATAACTATTTTTCCTTTTCAGAATCTACTGGCTCTTTCTTTCTGATAGACTGATTTCAAGTTTTGATCTTAACTGAGCACAGAGTCAAATTTTGAGAAGAAAGAAAAATAGTATGACTGCTTGTTAGCAGTATAATGGTTAAAGGAGTATTAAGACTAATGTGATCTGGCTGCATTATCACCATGAGTGGTTCCTGTCTAAGTACAGAGTTGAACTTACAGGTCATCACAGACTTTTCTTTAGGCACTGACTGATAAAAAGTATACGTGACATAGGACCAAGGAGCTGTCATTTTGTCTTTGCTTATTTAGCTCTTTTACTGCACTCTCTGACAAGTCATTTGCCCTTCTTTTTAAAAAGGAAGAAAATAAGAAGTGTGAAAGCCAAAAAATGCTAGGAGACAGAACACCTAGAAACACTGCCTACCTTCTGCTGTGTGTAATAACATCAACAAAAGTTTGATTTGGTTGAGGTAGTTAGTAGGTAGGTAGTAATCAAAATCTGATTACTTATCTAAGTAATACCCTTGGCATTCACATTATTTGTCTGTTTTTACAACCATTTATTCACCCGCATTTCACAGTTTCCCCCTGAAATTTCCAGCTTGAACGGAGGAAGAAAACACTTAAAGATGCCCCTTGTATCCTTGATAAATAAAACCAAATTCACGTTAAAAATTCAAATGAAAGTATAGATTACATGATTTCTTCTGTATTCTTTAACAGCAAACACACACAACTTCTTTTCCCCATTGACAACCTTCATGCACTGTTTTTTTAATTCCCTGAATAAAATGTAATATTATACCATAATGTTTCTGATGGAATGTGTTCTTTTACAGCCATCTATGAGCAGACATGTGAAGCCTATAAGCACAGAGGGAACACTTCAGGCTTTTACAATATTGATTCAGATGGAAGTGGCCCCTTGGGACCATTTCTTGTTTACTGTAATATGACAGGTGAGGTGATAAACTTCCTTAACTCACAGCTGGGTCTGTATGCATGCTTATTATATTGAAACATGAGTTATGAAGTAGGAATCCTCTATAGCTTGTAATTTTAATGTATACATGCATAAAAAAATGAAGGTGACTCTTCAGCTCGGAATACTGGGTGAAGAATTAGGCAGACAAATTAGAATAATAACAGGATTCAGGCTGTGAAGCTAACACTGCACTCCTGTTGTGCTTCACATAAATGGGACGTGTTCCATATGGAGACAATGTCATACTAGTTCATTTTTGGGGAGCAGCTTTGTTTTCATCGAAGTTATAGTTCCTTGAAGAAGTTTAAGGAAATGAGATATAAGTTATGTTTTATTAGAAAATTATTAATTTTTCCCAGTAGCCTTCTGAAAAGTTGTGATTCAGAACTGGCCTTTACTATGAGGAATATAAACTTTAAGCTTCATTTTTCAAACTGCAAATAGAACTTCTGGAGAAAACAAATGCAATTAGTGGGATTCCTGCAGCCCCAGTTTCAGACACCCTGCCTCCTCTTATGCAGCCAGTACCTTGAACCTGACCATTTACATCATTAGAAGTTTTAGATATCAGAATTTGTTGTCAGTCTGCTTTTTAACAAATTAGTTGATTTTGTCTTTTAGTATACTGTGCCTGTTAGTATATGCCGTTTCAATGAAGTGTACATTTAAATGGCGTTTTAAAAGTTATTATTGTTTTATTTGACACTGCGTCCTTTTCTTCTTACTTAGTCTCTATTTGAATTGTTTTCCAGATAAAACAATAGAAACCCTTTATTGCTTTATGTCACAAAATATATTTTTACAGTTATAAGTGTTTAAAAGACTACATGAATAAGCTATAGCTGCATTCAGTTTACGTATGTCATAAATGTTGAGAACTTGACTTAGAAACCTTATCATAAATTTTTGGTGTTAATCGGCAAACTGTTTGTGGTCACGTCAATTTCTTGAGGTCAGCTAGTAGCATTGAGTGGTTTTCACAGTAATCTAAGGGACACTTATAACAGGTGTTGAAATATCTTCATTTCAGTCAGTCTGTGCAATTTAACTAGTCTCACCATGTCAGCTCCTGACTTGTGCTTCTACAGTGAGCTGTGCTTGCTCACAGTGGACATAGCTGAGATTGGCACAGGCCCTGAAAAAGAAATAGCCAAGCATCCCATGAGACTGAAAAAGACCAAAGAATCATGGCAGAAAGATGACAATTTTTTTTTAACTAGGTATAAACCTCCAAGGTACAGTGTAGCCTCTGATTTATCCTTGTGTGTCTATGAACAGCTGTTGCTGTTTTCCTCAGTCACTCCTTATTCGCCACATTAAGCAAATCTCGTTGATCAGTTCTTCATCTCGTTGATCAGTTCTTCATCTTGAGATGCAGCTTGACAGGATGAATCTTGTATATTTGTTTTGTTCCCAGTTTCCTCATGACTGGTATTCCCTTTTCCCATCAGAGGCAGGGAAGGCAGATGCCCACATTTCTTACAGCACTGTCTTGTCTTTCACATTGACGGGGCTCTATGTTCAGACAGCTGCAGGGGGAGGTGGCTTTCCCTGGTTTTACTCTTGGAGGTCAGTTTCAGAATGAAAAGCCTGCAGTCCATACTGACAGTTAAGATGATCAAACTTTGGAGTGACCTGCTTTTCTTCTTCTTTGTAAATTCGAACATGTGACAATGAGTCTGATAGCTGACCTATTTATCTTATTTTTTATATTCAGGATAGCCTTTTGATATATTTGGGTCTCTGTGTCTGTGCAGATACAAAAAGAAATCTAAGTTTGCATTTTTTCCAGCCATCTGCTTTTTGACACTATGATCATTATGTTCCTTAATAAATTTTTATAATTTGACCAAAATCTGATTAGTAATAATAAAAAAGTTGCATAAATAGGTTCTTTTAAATATAATATATTTTGAGTAGGCGTCTCACCTTGAGATTTCTTTTAGGTTTTCTGATGAATAATTGTCCTTTAAGTGACCATGAGTTCTTTCCTCTCTATAGGTATCATATAACATTTGCCACGAGTGATCTGTAGGAAGCTAATGAAATAAAACGCAACTCTGTTAAGTAGTTAGAAAGACTGTTATTGCAATGCCCAAGATATTATAATCAATACTACAAGTTAGAAAAAAATAATATTTCTCATACCTGCTCAAACTACATCGGCCATTAAGACACAAGACAACAATGAATAGGAATCTAAACTTGGCTGATGCAGACTGGCTTTAACTGGGGTCTTGTCCACCCCCAGCATGAGGTATATTTTTGTCATGGGGGTCAGATTTGCAGTTGACCCTCAAAATTGCAGGCTTTGCAAATGAAGATGAAACAGAATAAGCTCAGTGCTTCCTCATTCATAGGTGAGAGAGCTCGACAGAAGTATGAATCATAGCAGAATCACACGAGCCTTTGACAGCCACCAATATTTAAGGCAAACTCTATTTCAAAGAGCAGGGAGGGAGTAACCTCTGTACTCCCAAGCAGTGTCTGATATTACATTTCCTTGCATGTAAACTATAGGCTAGAGTGACCAGTGCATTCCTGTGCTACAGTGCCAGCCAGTTTCATCCTTCCTGTGTCTCAGTGTACAGGAAGATTATTTTTCTAGTCTCAAAGTAAATACATAGGATTTAGCCTATGGCCTCTATTAGCTTTTAAAGTAATTCCTTCATGTAAGTATTGTCACATCAGTTTGAGTTCCTAATCTGTGCAGTTTTGCATTGTTGAGTAAGCTTTTGAAATTAAAAATTATTTCCATATTTTCTGTAGGAAGCTAAAAGGACATTTTTAATGAAAGAATACTTGTGAACCCTCAATATAGCTGGAAAACTATTGTACTGTTTTGTTGCTTCGTGTAAGCAGAATGGCTTCATGTTGAAGAAAGTGTGTTTCACAGCAGACTGCACATCTTAGCACATACCTTTTACAAATGTGCAATATATTGTTTATTATTCAATTATTTGAATTATATGTGTATTTAGAGCTAAGGATTTTATTAAAACAACATTACTTCAGAACTTATTTTTTCTAGAAATTGTGTTTGGAGTACTGAATATTTACTAGTGATTCATTAAAAAAAAAAAAAATCTTGCAGACACAGTTCAGTTCTTTCTGTAATAAATATTTCAGCAATATTTTGCATTCCCCCAATTTATGTGAATCATAAGGCATATCTGAACAATGCGATGAAGTACCTAAATTCCTTGTGCAACAGTATCCAAGCTAAAAGCCAACTTAACAGTACTTTTTAGGGAAATGCAGCTCTTAGTTTTGAACTAGCATTTCATCATGTTACTGTACCAGGTCAAAAGAGCATGCCACAGTGGTTGCTATAAATTAATTTTACATTCGGTGCTTGGAAGCTACTTTCTATTGAACTTTGGAAGCTGTGATTCTTAGTCCTTGACTAAATACAGGTTTCGATTAGTACTTCAAATAATGACTACTCTCTGATTTTAGATGGCTAGAATAACTTACCTTCATGTAATCTGAGCTTTATAGTAAATACAGTATTTTCAAACTACTTTTGCTTCTTTGTATAATAGGAAAAGTCTGTCGGTCATTTTCTTACACAGAATTAATTAATTCATATTATAGTGATATACGTAATGTTGCTAGAATTTAGTGTTCTTTTATAAGCAATTTAAGCCTCAGAAAAGTAATAATAACATTATTTCTTTCTATTCTTTGGTTGCAGTTTGCTAAGTAAACTATGTCTTATTTCACAGACAATTATTTTGGTGTCATTTACTGTTTCTTTATTCAATAATCATAACAACCTCAAGATGTGTTACAGTCATGGTACAATAATCTATTTATAAATAGAAACAATGATTAATTGTTTTCATTTTTGCTCAGTGATTTATGTCTGTGTTTCATATGCCCAAAAGCACTTTTTGTGATCAAAGAAGTCACCTTAAAGTTTGTTTAATTTCATTACACATTCTCTTTCCATTACCTCCTTATTCAACTGCTTCCCACTCTTTATTACTTTTCACATGTGTTTTGAAAGATACAACGTGGACAATTATACAGCATAACAACACCAACCTAACCAGAGTCAAAAGTGCTAATCGAGAGAACCCCCACACTGTGTTTTTCAAGTACTCTGGCAGCCTAGACCAGCTTCAGGCTACAATTAACAATGCAGAGCACTGTGAACAGGAGCTTGCTTACCACTGCAAAAAGTCAAGGCTGTTAGATAAGCCAGGTAAGTAAACAGACAAATCTAATTATGTTGCATAGTGCACTTTATTTTACTGGCTACTAAAGGTATTTATTTCTACCAAGGTTATGGCATTTTGCCATAACACAGAGTTTGAACTACTTAAAATGTCTAGTATTCCGATTCCCCTAAGTTGCCAGAAGATATTTGAACCAGAAAACCACAAAGGTCAGTTTATAATGATCTTTCTCCACAAAATGAAGTGCTTTCAAAGTTAATTTCTCTCATAAGTCTTTTAAATTAACAGATACTATTATTAACAGAGCTTCTATTGGTCTGCCTTCCAGGGATTTTTAAATTTTAATGAAGTAATTACTGAGGAAATATCTCCTTAAAAGAACACAAATTAGTGCATAGTTATCAGCAGAAGCTTATTGTCAAATGCTTTTGAACAGCTAAATATATTCATACTGTGAGTGCTTGACAAAAAGTATCAATAACATTAAATTTCCACTGCCCTATCTAAGCATTCATTAAAAAAGACAAAAGTTAATGTAGAATATTGCCAGAAATATTTGTTTTAAGACAAAAATGGATATCCTGTGATGTGCTTAAATAGAAATGAAGTTACAAAATCTACTTTAATCTTAACTCTTACTGACACATAGCTGTTGTTAACAGACTGTACTGTGAAAATCCATTCTAAGTACTCTAAATAATATTGAAGTAAAAAATCTCATATTTTTTGAAAAAACAGGAGAAATAATTTTGACCTGTTCAATAGAAACTCTGAAGCTGCTCAAATTGTTTTCTTGGCATTCTTTTCTACTGATCAGAGAGCAGACCTCTAAGTGCGAGTCTCTGGTTCTGCTTCTAAATTCTTTCCTTAGGTAGTCTATCTCTTTAATTACATCATGGACATCACTGGACTTCTTAGACTGGAAATCAATTTTGGCAGAATATCTGCTTGAAAACGTCTTTGCGGCATAAAAAGATGAACCTATTGCTTAAGATGTCCCACTCAACCACTCTTTTACCTATGGACTCTATATTAAAGTTATGGTTAGATGTTCTAAAGCCTGGTTTACACCAAGCAGAGGCCTTCAAGACTGTACTCTCAAGCTATTTCCTATCTTTTTGCTACTAACTGTCACATAGACTAAGTGAAAACCAAAAAAAAATCACAACTATAAAACCCACCTTCTCAACTCACCACTTTCAGCAGAGCGACCAAGCTTCGAAACCATAAAAAAAAAAAAAAAAAAAAAAAAGCTAGAGAAAAAGAAAGGGAAAGAAACACTTTCAAAAACCAAAAAAAAAAAAAAAAAAAAAAAAAGCCAGAGAAGAAGAAAGGGAAAGTAAGACTTTCTACTTTGTGTGTGTGTATGTGTGTGTGATAGAATGGGATTGCACAGAAATGCAGGTTTTTCCAGAAGGCTAAAAGAGCATAATCAGTCAATTTCACCAAGCCATCTAAAATTTAAGCTTCTGAATGCTAGGAGTAAATAAGCATGGAAAAGTTATTTGTGAGTTCTACAGATTTTCTAAAATAATATATTTTTTAAATACTACTGCAGACTGTATCAAATGCAGCTAGCCATTCCTCCAAAGTGGCCTTTATTCTGTTCTGAAAGAGAGAGCTGTGAGGTAAGAGAATACCAGGAGCTAGTGGTGGTCAGTCTTGTCTTCTATAGTGAGGCCACTTAGAAAAGGAATGATGAGTTTTGTGATATAGGGATGAAATAACAGCACTTATTTAAGAGAAGTATGGTTTATGTTTTCCTCTCTGTTTAAAAACAGTTGGAGCCAAAATTTTATAACTGTATAGAGGATATGTTATCTTTGCCTTATCTTTTCTAACATTCTTAATAATTTCTTTAAACTAATATTTTCAGTCGGAGGGTAGTGACCGTGTTGGGAACTTAATAAAGACAGATCCTCTTTGACCCATTAAGTCGCAGTACCAGTAAAAACTGATAAAATTTCTGGGAGAAAAAGCAGATGCCAGTTTGTAGTATAGACTGTTCTGCGCTTTCGAAAGACTAGGTCTCACCTACAAGGAAAAGCAAAAAAGTGCACTTTTTTCTCCAAATACATGTGCTGGTGCTTTTTTTTCAGGTAACTCAGTGATCAGTGTACCTAAAGTATCCACTGAAGTAGATGTGGTTTTCAGCATCTCAACAACATCAGCAGCAAACAGTATGAATTTTCACAGTGTTAGAAATCACGAAATCACAACACACTGAGTGGCCAAGGTTGGAAGAGATGTCTACTGGTCACCTTCTTTAATGTCTCTGCTCAAGCAGGGCCACCAAAAGCCCATTGCCCAGGATCATGTACAGACAATTTTCAAATATCTCCAAGTATGGAGGCTCTACAGTCTCTCTGGGCAACCTATGCCAGTGCTTGGTCACCCTCCACGATGAAAAAGTGTTTCCTGTTGTTCAGGAAGAAAATTCCATGTGTTACTTTGTGCCTGCTGCCTGTTGTCCTGTCCCTGGGCACCACAGGAAAGAGCTGGTCTCAGTTGTTTTTATCCTCCCTTCAGGTATTTATATGCATAGATAAACTGTTTCAGGCTCCACAGTTTCGTCTCTCCCTGCCTTTCCTTATAGGAGAGTTGCTTCAGTCCCTTAATCATCTCTATGGTCCTTCATTGGACTCTCTCCAGCATTTCTACTTTCCTTTTGTAATGGGGAGCCCAGAACTTGGAATTGTCCAAGCATGGCCTCACCTGAGATAAAAGGGAGGGAAGGTCCACCTCCCTCAACCTGCTGGCAACACCACAACCTCCTAATGCAGCCCAGGACAAAAGCAGCTTTTTTTGCACCACAGGCACATTGATTGCTCATTCTCAGCCTTATGTCCACCAGGACCCTCAGGTCTTCTCCTAGCAAACTGCTTTGCAGTTGGATGGCCCCCAGCATATATCACTGCCCGTAGCTGTTCCTCTCCAGGTGAACGTCTTTGCAGTTCCCTTGTTCAGGTTCATGTTGTTCTTGTCAGCCTATCTTCAACCTGTCAAATTCTCTCTGGATAGCAGTGTAACCCTTTGGAGTATCAGCAACTTCTTACAATGCCTTGGTACATATAGGCATCCAACACTTTTGATAAGCAGAGGAAGTGTCATATTTACACAGTGATCACTGTAGTGGCTGTAGCTAGAGAAGACCTGACTGGAAAAGGGGAAACATAACCCCCATTTTCAAAAAGGGTAAGAAGGAAGAACCAGGGAACTATAGGCCAGTCAGTCTCACCTCTGTGCCCGGTAAGGTCATGGAGCGGATTCTCCTGGAGGCACTGCTGAGACAGAAGGCTAGTGAAGAGGTGATTTGGTACAGTCAGCATGGCTTCACCACGGGCAAATCATGCCTGACAAACCTAGTAGCCTTCTATGAGAAGGTCACAACATTAACAGATGAGGGGCGAGCAAGTGATGTATTTACCTGAGCAAAGCCTTTGACACT
>NW_008609282.1:0-2917 GCF_000691845.1 Merops nubicus
CCCCCCCTTCAGAAGCAGCCTGGTTGTTCCTCCTGTTCATCTGCAGCAGATATGCTGCAGGGACAGGCTAAAGACCTAGGAGCAGGAAACATCTTGGACCCAAACTGCAGAGGGAGGCTGAGAAACGCTCAAGATATGAAATGATTCCACCATAACTGCAGGGGGAAGGAGGTGGGAGAAATTCCTGAGAACTGCTTCATCCAGAAAAATATTTCTAAATGATGTTTCAGCCTGTTGAAGGAGCGTAGTTCCCCCTGCGTGGACACAAAGCAGTCCAGGATGCTACCAAGAAGTGAATGAATTGCTGGAAGGACACTGCAGTCAACTGAAGCAGCTTGAGGGAGTCACCCTGTGGTGGCTCGGGGAGAGCAACCACCTCCCACACAGACCTGGTGGCACAGACCTGCGAGATCTCCAGTGCAGGGCTGGCAGAGGAACAGATCTCATGACAAGCGATGGAAAACAGTTGCATTTATTCTGGTCACCTCTCATCCCTGAAGCTCACCCTGCGGCTTCAGCCTCAATTTTTTATGCTCTATGGAAAGTTCTTTCACCACAAAACAGTGAACTAATGCAGAACTACCTAGAAAATGATCCTTATACGTAGTTAGGTTATGAAAGACAATGCTTTTTCATGCTGTCCTCTAGATCTGGGAAGACAAACATGCTGACATTCAGCATGGAAGGGAAGAGACGCAGTTCTGCCCTTACAACGCTGCTGGTTCCAGCACTACTTACAGTCACTGCAGCTCCCATCAGGCCCTGGACAACAGCTTCTCCGGTTGACTGTACCTGGGAGATAAAAGGAGAACATGAGCTTTGGCTTTCTTTTTTGAAGTCACCATCCCTGGAGGGTTTAAAAAAACGTGTGGACATGGTATTCAGGACATTGTTTAGTGGTCATGGTAGTGTTGGGTTGATGGTTGGACTTGATAATCATAAGAGGTCTTTTCCAACCCTGAGGATTCTAGGATTCTAGGGTTCTGCAGTTAGACCTGTAGCCGCCCACCCACTGAGACGTAATGCACCACAAACATGACCTGGCTGCAGAAAAGTGCTCCCAGAAGCCAAATGATGTGGAATGTGTGTCTCCTAAATACCAGGTTAGGCTGACAAAGAGGGCACCTACATGTCATTTTACTGGAAAAATGGAAGGATGTATTGCTGTTGAACTCACAGCAGTATGCCATCCCCCACCGGGCTGAGGTGGTCACTCAGCAGACGTGGGGTCTGCAGGCCTGGAAAGCCTGTCTGCGTACGTGTCTGGGGTGAAGGGACATGTCCCCTGCCTGTAACATCACCTGACTGGCTGCATCACCCATGTTCATGGCATCAGCCACCCTGTTCTCCAGGAAGCGCCAAGTGTCCTCAAAATCAGGGGACGAATCCTGCATCATCACCAGCTCGGTGGTGTTGTAGATGCCAGTGAGCACAGCCCGGCGAGTGTACCAGTTGAACTGCAAGGCATGGAATCAGAGAGAGAGAGAGAAAAAGGCGTGTGGGGACTGTGCAAGACAGGTCGCAGAGGCAGACCTTGCCCAAACCCCATCACTGGAACACCAGTGCTGCTGCTGGGTCACCACATGGCACTGGTGGATGCTGTACAACAATCATTTACGCAACAGGAAGATGCACAAAGAACCCAAATGCTCCAGTTCTCACAGCTGTGCTTGAACCACTGGCAGATGAAGTATAGAAATGTTTTAAAAACTAGTCTTAGACTTCATTTGCTGCTGTTGCCTAGAGAAAGTAACAGTTGTTCCATTCATGATTATAAAGCAACAGGAAGACGAACACACAGGCCTTGGTTTAGAGAACAACAGCTGGGTCAGAAGTTCTAGTGTCTGCGCCACGACCTGCAAGCTGTGACGAGGGGAGAAAATCGAGGGATGTTGCCACTTGCAGCTGCATCTCTCCGGTGCCTGAGACCAAACTCTTTCTGTTGGTTCTCCTCCTGCTCTGAAAAAAAAAAACCACCTGAAGGGCTTTCTGAGGCACGGACATCCTTGCCAAGGTCCTGGTGTTGTGGAGAGAGCTCCACTGTGAGTGATATGAAACCCCTTTACTGGGAAAAAGGGAGCTGGCTCTGCACCACAGCTTCCCAAATATCCTCATGTAACCGGTCAGAAGGTGCAAGCAACACGCGAACACTGGGACCTCTCTTAACCCCTGTGTCGTGAGGAGGCTCCAGGAGCAGCTCAGCACAGACACTGACTCGGAACATGTTGATTTGACTTTCATAACCCATAAAGGACTGATGTCCCTGATGCAATTGGCCCTTCAGTTCTTTTCTGGTTTATTCCTTTAATTTCTTCTGTCATTTATTTTTCACTGCAGTAGCTTCTCTTTTATACACACGTAAACACAGCTTATTAAAGTAGTTTGCTAAAATAGTTTATTCAGCCTTTTGCATCTAAAGTAATGTATTAATTGCTTTAATTAAGGTTGTAATTTTCTTTTATTTCCTGCCAGAAAGATGAAAGCTTTAATAAGCTACTGGTATTTTTAGGTAGGTTCTTTAAAGGTTTTTCAAGTCAAATCTGTAAATGCTACTGCTAGTGGAAGAGACAGATGCTTCAGTAGAGACACACTTGCTCCCTAAATACTGCATCAACTTCTCAGTCTCACATCTCAACAATTTTGTCTGTGCCTTATTAAAGAAAAAAAAAAAAAAAGTGCACTTAAAAGAGCCTAGGAAAGTCAGTCTTTTTAATTTGCACTAGTCCTGTTGGCACTAATTTGTACTTAGTCCCACTAGCTCCAAAATCTCTTTGAGAATTACATAGAGCTTGTAAGGAACCTCAGGTGCCTCTGAAAACATCCTCCTCATTCAACAAACAGATCGTTTCCAAAGAGACATAGCCCCGCACCTACGTCAACCCATCATCCTGCTGGAGGGTTGCGGGGGAGAAGCCCT
>NW_008609282.1:2948-7361 GCF_000691845.1 Merops nubicus
GTGAGTGGTAGAAGCCCTGGTCTTCAAAGCACAAAGACTTACATCTGTGGACTGGTCTCCAGCATAGTGCCATATATCATCGATCATGCTGGTGAGGAGGTTGAGGCTGGAAGGGATGTTACGCGGGAGCAGCAGGACACTCAGAGCCTGCGAAGGGAACACAGATAAATGGGAAGAGTCAAAGGGAGAAGGACAAGGCATTAAGGAAGACCTGTACTGGAGTCCAAAGCTCCCCACACAGCTCAAGCACCTCTGTGCTGGCCCTGCCGAGCTGCCTCTCCAGGCACGGGAACGCAGCGCAGGCTGAACCGACTCATCCTCGTGCTGTGCCCTCCGTGCAGAGCATCAAACCTCTCGTTCTCAAACTCGATTTGGAACTCAAAGCAGCAACAGAGGGCAGAGCAGCCAGCCAGCAATAATGGCCCCGCTGGGATCCTGCAGCCTTTGAACTTAGTCACACAATATCAGGAGAGTTGCTAATCACCCACAGCCTGCACAAAACAGGTCATGCTAGTCTGGTACCAAATCTGGAACAGGCTGGGGAAAAGAGTGGCTGGAAACTGCCTGGCAGAAAAGGACCTGAGCTGCCTGAACGTGAGCCAGCAGTGTGCCCAGGTGGCCAGGCCAGCATCCTGGCCTGGATCAAAAAGAGTGTGTCCAGCAGGAGTAGGGGAGTGATTGTGCCCTGGATTCAGCACTGGGGGGGCCGCAGCTTGAGGACTGGAGTCAGTTTTGGGCACCACAGGATAAGAAAGACCTTGAGGGGCTGAAGCAGGTCCAGAGAAGGGCAACGAAGCTGGTGAGGGGTCTGGGGAACATGGCTTGTGAGGAGTGGCTGAGGGACTTGGGGTTTTGCCTGGAGAACAGAAAGCTGACGGGAGACCTTGTTGCTCTTGACAACTCCCTGACAGGAGGCTGGAGTTAGGTGGGGGTTGGTCTCTTCTGCCAAGTAACCAGCAACAAGAAGAAATGGCCTTCACTTGCACCAGAGGAGGTTTTGATTGGATATGAGGAAGAATTTCTTTCCTGGCAGAGTGGTGAGGGCTTGGCCCTGGCTGCCCAGGGTGGTGGTGGAGTCACTATCCCTGGAGGCGTTCAAAGAACATGGAGACATGGCCCTTGAAGACATGGTTTAGTGGTCATGGGAGTTTTGGGTTGACAGTTGGACCCGATGATCTTGGAGGTCTTTTCCAAACTTAACAATTCCAGGATTGGGAAATCACGAATCGTGTCTCATCTCTCTGCAGGGAGTGCTGGATTCAGCTGCCCCGAGCCCAGTGGCCACTCTGGCAGCAGTCTTTGCAGCCTGAGGTTGGTGACTCTTTGCTCATTCTTGTGGCCACAATTCGATACCCTTCGCACCCTGGGAAGAACGGCTTGAAATTTAAAGCTGAGTTTTGGAGCACAGAGCCCCTTCAGCTCACACATCTACCCCTGGCTGCCGCACTGCAGGCTGGCCGCAGAGCAGCAGTTCTGCCAATGGGACTGAGCAGAGGTGCAGGTTAGCCCCTGGGGATCCCATGTGGGTGGAGTGAACCGTGGAGAGGTTTGCCTTTCCAGAACTGCAAGAAATAGATGTTCTATGGGCGCCTTTAACTGCCTCTTTCCAAGGTTGCTCTCCACTTGAAAATCATCTGAAACCGGCAAGGGTTTCATTTACAACCTAGGATTATTCTGGTGGAAGGACCATGCTTGAAGGCCACAGGGTGTTTAAAATACTAACAATAAAAGAGCCAATCTTGATATTCATTTTATACCTGGGGCCATTTCTCAATATATGGGATCAGCATCCTCAGCCTGGCTTCCACAGCATCTCTCAGGAACTGATCCGTAGGCTTCTTCCTGGGTGAGGAAAACAAAGAACAAATGTGAAGAAGATCCAAGTTAAACTCAACTCTGAACCTGAAAGTTCAATCTTTTGCCCACCTCAACAACAGAGAGGCAAAGTATTAAGTATTCTTCATGCTTCTGGTCCAACTCTGTATCTGGGAAGGTGGTTTCATTTGGGGAAATTACACTTTTTTACTTAAAGTATCTGTGTCCCAGGCGTCCTGTCTATCCAGCCCCCAAAGTCTCACCAAGGAAGAGGACTTTTCATCCTTAATACTCACTCTGCTTCACCCAGATGCACTAGTTTTTGTTCCTGCTCCAGCAGCTCAGACAGCTTGGTGTTGCACTGAGACACAAAGTGCAGGATCAGTTCACTGCCATCACTGTGAAACATCCCTGCGGCAGCGACAGAGAGACCCAGGGTCTGGAGGGAAGAAGGGAGAAGCACAGACCAGGTCATACACTGCTAAGCAGGATCCAGACAGGAAAAATGTATTTATTTTGGGAATGAAGTTACGTGAATTTAAATAAAGCAACGCTGTATTAAAAAGTGCTTCCTGCACATGTTTTCCTCTCTTTAGGATCACTACATCGTGCCTTAACTTAACTCTGACAGGGTTATGCTGTTGTAGCAGGGACACATTCTTGCCCCAAACCATCTGCTGACTAAGGTGCATCACCCAAGAGTATGTGGGAGAAGCATGCAGGCCTGGCTGTCCTTGGACTTCAGCTCCATCCAGTTTTCAACTGGTTCTTTGCTTCTCTCCCCACATACCTTGGCTCCCTCTGCAATGGCTTCTGCAGTCCAGCCATGTTCAGGCACAAACTCCAGCGCTGCTGTGAGGATTCGATGCTGCAGCTGCTCCTCGCTCTCATAGTCCTCAGACTCCTGGCCGCCCTGGCCAGTGTAACTATGAGAAGGTTATTGGCACAGTGAAGGGAATGTCACCATCACACATCAGCAACCTGGACTCCACCACTCACTTGCTGCCACCGCTGCGCAGTGCAGGCACGCTCTGAGATCTGCTTAGCACAACTCTCACCTCCTGTAAAACCCTTTCCTTTCCAGAGACAGGATTCTTAAACCTTCGCCATGAGAGGAGAAGTGAAAAACACAGGAGGGCTCAATCCAGGTGCCTACCTGGAGACCAGTCAGCCTCAGATTCTCCCTCCTTTAAAAAAAAAACCTAAATTATAAGCTTTTGCAAGAGGACTTTACAGTTATACGCATGTGGACAACACATTGTCCACACTTTCTATAGGTTTACACAAAAATCCAGGAGCGAAGGCTTTGCAGATTAGGAAAGTTCCCTCTTGAAAGCAAGTCTCATCCCGTCTCCATGGTGGACAGTTGAATTTGCACTGTCACTGCAAACCAAGTCTCCAGCTGCTGCAGTCTGACTCTCATTTAACTCTGGATCTCATTGCCTCCAAGCATCAGATGCACGTTTCAGGAAAGTGAAGCCTTCTGATCCCAGTGTTGGTAGAAGAGTGCTAGAAATAGCTAGAGAGTTACCTGGGGCGAGGGCCCTGAGGTTCCTGTTCAGGCTGGTGATCGGTTGAATGTGACTCGAACTGCTGCTCAGAGGAAGATGCAAATGGCTCCTTCTTCTGCTCATCAGACACTCTCCTCAGCACGGCTGAGACCTGGAGAGCACGCTGTGGTGGGCAGAGCTGGCACCTGACCACTGAAAGGGAAACCGAGAGTCAGACATCCCCTTCCAACAGGGAAGCACAGAAAATTAAGCTGAAGAAGAGATCTGGGGTAAACACAGCTGCAAATGACACAAATTTATAGAGAGCATCTTTTTTTTACACTTCTGAGAAGCGCCTCTCTCAGCCAAGCTCACGTTTACTTGATGAAAATAAATCAAAAATGTTTTATGAGGAAAAGAACCATGCAGCTGGCACATATGGCAAATAGGAATTCCCAGTCTTGGACTGGAAACCTGGCTCACGAACACACAGTGACTCCCCTGCAACATGCCCTCTCTCCTCTCTAGTCTCTGATGAAGGAGAGAAGTCAGAGGAAGGTGCTGATCCCTATGCTCGGGGCAAAAGGTGAGCAACACTCTAGAGAGCGAGCAGTCTTGACAGATAACAACACACTCAACACTACATGTGCTTCTCAGATGACTCAAGGGCAATGCAGCTGTCAGTTAAGGCTGCTTTGCAAGAAGTTTTAGTTTAACTGCAGTGAGGTTTTGGGGTTTTTTTAATAAGTTTGGGTTGCATGGCCCATGTTAAAAAAAAAAAAAAAACCAAAAAAACCAAACCACCACCAACTACTCCCTCAAATCCACTCCTCTCCAGTCCCCATGCAGCTAGTTTCAGGGCTGGAGGGGTCCCCTCATGCCAGGCCCTGCTCAGCCTCCTTTGTCCAGGTGCTACAGTCGTGGGCCAGGCTGTGCCCCTTGGACCACCCAGCCCACCCGGGGCCGCGGGCGCCGGCCCCACGGGCTGGGGCTGGGGCTGAGACTGAGGATTGGGATGGGGATGGGGTTGGGGCTGAGGATGGGGATCGGGCCGAGGATGGGGGTGGAGCTGGGGCTGAAGCCGGGGCCGCCCTCATGGCGCCCCCTA
>NW_008609283.1:0-2079 GCF_000691845.1 Merops nubicus
TCCCTATCTTACACTGCCCTGCATGACATACTTACCCAACCCCTTCTCCGTGTTCTACAAACTAGTTTTAAGAAATAACATTTATAAGTGACAAATCCACACAGATTTTTCAGGTTTGAATTGTCTTCATTTTCATAAAGCTTCATATAAGTAGAGAATAGTTTTCTCAGTTGTGCCAAAGAGCCTCACATCATGAAGAACTTAATAACATAAGTAAAAAAAAAAACCCTTTCCTTCACATATTTGTTTTTCTCCTCATTTAATATACTACAAGGACCAGCATTTAACATCCTGGGATGAGATTATCTAGCTGTATATCTGGGAAAGAGCAGAAACAGGAAACTGGTGGAGGCTGGACCTTCACTGCAATTTTTTCTACCACCTACACACTTAAGCAGCAAATGTAGTAGTCTATACAAATTTATTGCTTGAAACTTTTGACACCATTTCCTTTGTGACTTCAAATGAAAAAAAAGGCAGTACAGCAGAGGGGAAGAATGAAGGAGGAGAAACATTTATTGCTGTCTTTCTACATGGATGTTCACAAGGTGACTGACTGCTCAGAGAGAAGTGGGACAGGCAGAAAGAAATCCTGATGTGGTTTTAATGGGGATGTACACCCACGTTTCAGCCAGACTGTTCCCAGCAAGACTGGAGAAGACAAAAGTAGAATCAGAGAAGAAAAGTTCTCAAACTGTCTGCATACATTCACAATTATTCTTTCTATAAAACTGCAGCATCTGGTAGAGAAATGAGAGTCATATAGACTAGAAACATGCACATAAGCTTAGGAAATACAATCCATTCTACATCCTCCCCTGTCTATTTCAAGTCCTCTTCTCAGTTCTCTTTTATCTAAATCTACTTCTGAGCATTTGATTCACCTATCTTCACATTTTTCAGATTTGCAGTTATGCATATGCCTAGGGGGAATACTGAAGTGTTTGTTGAAAAAGCAGTAATGTAAACACAAATAAATAGTATCCTCACTGCAACCACTGCACAGGTCCAGCTGGAAGTCAGCAAACCCAACAGCAACTTCCATGGAATTGGGAGTCGTGCCTGGAAAACTCCAGAGCATTTTCTCTCCCTCCAAAGCCTTTTAATCTCAACATTTTCCACCAGTGCTGAAAGGCACTAGGTACTCTTCCAGAGACTCTACTGCCTTAGAGCTGCTTTTGCCCAAGTTTTAAGATACTTGTGTGTTCAGTGTTACTTTTTCCCTCCTCTTCCAACACAAACCAGATTTTCAACAAAACAATGCCACCTCTGACATAATTTCTTCATCCTCACTGGTTACAGTTTCAAAGGCTTGTTATTTCTGGGGAGAACCAGGATTGCTTTGATACTGGAGAGGAAGTTGGCCCAGTGTACAACTCCATCTCATACCAGGGCAAGAGAAACCTACCACACCTGGAAGGCTGCAGGTAAAAGGTTCAGAGGGATTTGCAGGTGCTAGTTACTACTGAAACCCTCAACCCTTGAAATAATAAAATCTATTTACAACATAAAAAAAAAAAAGAAAAAAAGAAGAAAATAAACAGTGACAAACAGATGGGACAAACAGAAGAAACAGAAAGTGTAAATTGATTTGGCCAGGACAACGTTGGAAGATGTCTACAAGTACTTAATAGAGTTAAATGTTGAAAAAAGAAACTGATGTCCCTGGAAGTTCAGACAGCGAGGTGGTAAACAGCACCGTATGTCAGACCATATGTCAGTCAGCAAACAACCTCCACAAATCATCTCTCAAAGAGCCTTCTCCAAAACCACACCTCACACTTCCCAGCACAAACAGCAACTCTCTGACTTTAAGGAGTGATACAGGAGAATCCACGAGCTGTTCAGATGTTAATCCTTTCAAACATCAGGCAACTCAGCCCTCAAAGCTGGAGGTCACTGGATAGAAGGCATCAAGGTATCTGCAAAGAAACTAGAGCCACTGGCACATGCAGAGCTAAAACCACACAGTTCCACGTGTTACCCACACTTAAAGATTAGTTTTTTTCTTGGCCACTGTCTTAATAAGAGTTCTAAGGAGTTATTGATTTGTTAGAATTGCTGAACTCAGACCTGCTG
>NW_008609283.1:2110-3968 GCF_000691845.1 Merops nubicus
TGAAAAAAAATCCATGCAGCCCTTTCATGTGGTTTACAAGGTCTGTTGCTCCAAAACGAAGAGTTAGCCTTTGAACACCACACAGATTAAGTGGATTCAGGACATGTTCTCTTCACAAAAAAAAAAAAAAAGACTTCAAGTTTCTCATTATGCTATTTTGGAAAATGAAATTTAACAGCAACATCTTTCAAAAGTCTCCTTACACAGTTACTGTCTAGCCCCTCATGCAGTACTTTGTATAGGGACTTGCTAGCACATTTCTGGCAAGAATTAGAAGATTTAAAAGCAAGTACTTCCACCCAAGTAACATATAGCAGTTTGCTATGATACAGCATGAAAAATGCCTTCCAGGAAGGAAAAGAAGTCCTTTGCCAGGGTATGCAGGAGCACTGTGTGTGTGCACACACTCAGGCCCAGAAATTATTTCCAGATACAAAAAAACACAAAACAAACCACCTATGTGCTACTGTCACACCAGTGAAGCTGCTGTACTTGTAAAAACAGCTTCAAAACCTTGTGAAAGGTACTGAAGTTCATACCCCACAATATTATTCTTAACAACGAGCATTTTTGCAGAGTATGCTTCAGAAAGGCACCAGATCTCTGCCTCTCTGCAAGGGTGTCCCATCGGATTCTCACACCAGTTCTCAGACACAGAGCAGAACCATGGGGTTATTCAATTACCTTTCCTTGTTGTCACAGTCCCCCAGAAACTACAACACACCAGTTATCTTCTGACTCCTTTGCTGATGTCCAGTTTATCCCCCTGAACACCTCAGTAGTCTCCAGAAGCCTAGGAACAGATTTTATCAAAGATCTATAGAAGATTTTACACTTCGTGCATTGTACAGATTATGGGGCTGCAGTTCCCAAATTTAGAAATTTTCTTCCCTCCAGCAAATCAAGATTTGCAGCTCCCATGCATCAAAAAATGATGGAGAACAGAAAGTCTGAAGCCCAACGTAGGAGAACGTGTTATCTGCAGAATCTTCTTAATAAAAATCTCCACGGTGTTTAGAATATAAGATTAGACAAGTCAGAACTCCAAAAACTTCTACCAGCTTTCCCAGATGGATGTTTTATTTGAGTTTTGTATTCAAAACAAGTCACAGTATTCAGCTCTACCCTTCAGCCAGCCTAAGTCACTGCCTGACAAATTAAAAAAAGACATGTAAATCCTCTCAGAGATTCCTCCTCAGAAGGCATGTACCAAGTAATGAGGAGCTCCTGAACCACAGCGGGGAATGCTGAAAAGACCTTCACCCAAACAAAGCTGGAAGCACCAGCCTGTCAGCAAGTTCTTCTGAGATGACAAGGTCACCAGGTTAAGTCTAACAGGGTTTTCTGGCGTTAGTTACAGGATTCTGCTGACTTAGCTCTTCATACTGAAGAATTCTTCAAACCTGTTTAACGGGTTGTCAGTTTTCTACTTCACAAGCTAGCTCCATGCACATTCCTCATGCAAATTGCTGCCATCTCCAGCAGAAACTACAATCAAAGCTGGAGTTCATTATGAAAAAACACCAGTCAGGGGCTACTCGCTATTTTGAAGGATCCCAGTTGAGCAAAAACTATTCTGAGTTTACAAAAAGCATTAAACATTTTGACCTTGGGTCTGTTATGTCAGAATCCAACCCAGATGTGAATACTGTAGTATATTTCTTCTTTTCTCATGCTAGCTAGCATTTTGAGGAGTCCCTTCTCTTCAGCAGTAACAAGTTCACCCACTTCTATTCATTAATAAATACCCCTTCCTATTGATGGGGAAAAAAAAACCCTTCACAAAGCTCACTGCTCTCTAGACTCTGGTCACAGGGCATTATTTACAGAGATTGTCAGCTTTAGATTAGAATTCCTG
>NW_008609283.1:3999-14169 GCF_000691845.1 Merops nubicus
CAGATGAACAGTCTCAGATTTATTTTGCTATTCTTTTATTCTCCAAATGTAGGCTACAGGTTTTCAGACAGGAACATACTCCCTAAATCCATTTTAGAACGCAAATCAACAATTACCTAGGAAAACAAAACCTTGAAAATCAAGCATCTACATTAATTCCTCTTTTTAAACCTGATGAAGAATGAGGAAGATCAGAGGAGGCAGACTGCAATACACTTTCTATTGATTTATTATGCAACCTACAGATTCTCAAGCCAAATATCCTTTCCTTTGCCACCCCTGCAATACAGAAGTTGTGAGCTGAAGAGTTTTGCAGACCTGCTCCCACACGCTGCTCCCTGCAGCACACACAAGACAAACCTTCAGCACTCTGTGCCTGCAGGAATATTCCAAAGGGAAATTCCAACATCCATATGCATTAACTTAACACTCGGATGGAAACCCGAAACTGCGCCAAGAATTTGGAGCTACACTTCTTCATGTATTCAAATTTTTGGACATTTTAACGTGTAAATGAGAAAAGCAACACAGCCCAACGATTAGCCAAAGAATCCAGTGCCAGGAATTTGGGAGCAACTGTCCCAGTGATCACCGACAATATGGCCCTGAGCAAATCCTCCAACAGCTCCACGTTAAGGAGTTCCTCATCCAAAAGGGTAGGGAGCATTTTTAAGTCTCTCAAAGGACTATTATGAAGATTAATTAAGGTCAGAGCAGCGCTTTGAAGATCAAAACTGCTATGCTGTTATTTATTATTAAAGAACAACAAAGTGCATTCTTGTTGTCTATAATTCAACTTCATAGAGAAAACAGAGGAAGAGCACATGTGCTCAAGTGCATAAATTAATTCTCCCTGCCCCGACAAGCTGTGATTTGCATAACTGCATTTTTAGTCACACAAACCCCATCAGTAAATCTAGACTCCTGCCTTTGAATTATTTTAAAGGCCTTAAGGAATAGAACGTAGTCACTCTTCTGATTCTTTTCCAGGATAAGCTTTTTCTATCAGATATTTCTGCCTCAGTTCAGCAATGCCTTTTATCCTATATGGAGCCCTAGGATTACTCCCATACTAACATTTGACATATTTTAAAGCACTTTGCTAAATCAGAAATTCAATACCTACTTTGGATGTTTCCATTCAAAAAGAGGACAGAGTGTGACAGCATGGCAGGGGATGATTATTTTTTGGGGGGGTGGGAATCACAATTATTTTGGAGCTCTGTTTTCTTTGCAATCTTTCAGAAAGTTCTTTCAGAAAATTACTAATTACAATGCAAATTATTTCATAAAAATGTCAGCTACTGAAATCTATGTAGAAATACTATGCAGTGCATCACTAATTTTCAGCCCTTCATGTGCATACACACACGTACAACTTCTAAATCATTGACTATAAATGTTATCATATTTCAATTATATTTGTCTTCTTCAAACATGGAATTATCTGTATTTTGGCAGCATCTCCACAAAAACACAAAAGGCGAGTAGAATTAGGAAAAAAAAGAAAAAGAAGGTAAAAACTAAATAATTAAAGATCCTGAATAGCTACTCTCAAGTCTTGCCATCACAACCACGTTTTCCTCATCTTATTCAAACAGCTACAGCAGGAGATCAAGTTCTCCAGCATCCCAGCACTGGAATGTAACAGTGCAAATATTTAAAGACAACAAGAATACAAGCTGTTGGAGCTGGAGGGCAGGGAGCACAGAAAACTGACCTAACCTGGACAGCTGCTGCCACCCTTACACTTGAAATAACTTCCTAACAAAGGTTCCAGTACCTACAGGATGCTGAGCACCCCTCCAGTGTGTCAGCCAGTATCACCTCTTCACAGGAAAGAATTAAATTTTACTGGGCTGCTTTTTGGCTCTATTCCCATTACCTTAGTTTGCACTCATAAGATTCTTAAAATCTTCAGCACATTCTTATTAAAAACACAGATACCAGATTGTGAACTTCTGTACTTTTTAGACTGCTTTCAGGAAAAAGTTGTGTTATATTTAGCAGCCATATGGCATTCCTCCTCCACACACGTTTTCTAGTGATAAGAACTGACAAATTAAGTTTTCTAAAACATTGATCTATATGTTTTCATTGCCAATTTTGATCTTAGAGGTTAACTGTGGCTTAATTTTTAAGCCTGGCATTTGATAAACAGGAAATGCAAGAGGTACCAATAGCAAACGATGCAATGAAGAAAAAGTTTTCTTGTAATCTGGGTGAAAATGTTCAGAAAGCTGCTAAACAGTAATTCTAGACAGTTTAATTCTCCCTAAATTAATACAATATGGCTCCATAACTAAATAGCCAAGGATGTATCATCTTCCTTATGCAATGGGCAACTGCTTTGCATATGGATGGCTGAAAGTATTAGGTAAAGAATGCTCCCTGTAGTGAAATCCTTAAAGAATTACAGGTTACTTGTGCATTACTTCAAGCTCCTGTACATCTTAACATAGGAAGAAGCAAAAAACCACAGTGATAACCAAGGAGCACGTTGTAAAGAACTTCAAAGACCCAAGGGCAACCACCATGCAGTTTTCCCATGCTCCTGAGTCAGGTGGACACACTGCCTGGAAGACAGAAAGCTGAATTCCCCTGTAAGCACAAGTCTAATTCCATTGAAACTGCAGACAAAGGTTAGAAAGAGGATGACAGTTTTAAGAAGCAAGAGGAGACATTTGAGATATGCTGTCAAGTGGGACAGCTGGAAAATCATGTACAACATAAAAAATCTACATAAACTTCACCCTGATGGTCACCCCATCAGAAAAATTCAGAAAGGGGGAAAAAAAGAGACTGAAGGTCCAAACAATGCAACAATCCCAACAAAGAAAAGGATTGCTTTCCTCTCTAGCAGTGAGAAGAATCACTGCTTGAAATATTTCTCTGTTAACTACATCATGCCCAATCACTACTCCTCTTTCTGGGATCTCAAGCTTTCCCAAATCTTTCTGTGCTTTTCTGGGGAACCACAGACTGGGAGAACAGATCCAGCAATGCTCCCCAGGACCAGGCTGCCTGCAGGCACCTGAACATCATGAGCTGACACACAGCATGATGCCAGACCTCAGTGTGCCCCATCTCCTTGGCACTGACCTCCTGCCAGCTTCCTTACCAGTCCTACAGCCACCCAATCCAACTCCCCAGAGACTGTGTGGGGCAAGATCAGCCTTTGCCTTCTGTCCAAACAATTCCACAGCAACACAGGGCATTTCTTCAGCAAGAGAGAGAGGGACAGACGTGAACATGACATGCATGCCTGAGCACGCTCATGAGCTGCATGGAGAGGCTGAGAAAGAGAAATGCACAACCATGTTTTTTCCAGCTGGTGTGTTATGTTCATTACTCAAATAAAAATAATAAACACTCAATACTGTGGTTTCTGTCCCCTGCACGAAGCAATTTAGGGAATATGTTCTTACAGTACAGCCTATCCTATCTTTAAGCTTTGTAAAATTCATGATGGTGAATGATATGCCACAAATTGCTGCCTGGAGCAGAACCTTCATGCTGGACAACACACTGGACACTGTAACCCCCAACACAATCAACACATTTTGCAGAGAAGTAAGAAGTCACAATTTCTTCTGAACACAGATTATTCCTTCCCATCTTCCTTGAGGAGATGGCTATCACAGAGTGAAAAATAATTGTGGCATTAGAACACCACCAGGAAGAAATTGCTTCATGGACCAGACTTATTTGCACAGAACATTTGAGAGAGAATAAAATGTTTAAAGACCCAATCAATCATTAAGATTTCTTAAAAATAAACAAACAAAAAACACATACACAATCATTTGTTTAAAGCTTGCCTCAGTGAAAAAAAAAAAAAGCACTAGAATAACTAACCCTGCAGACTTGATTATCAAATCAGAGCTTGGTGGGAAGAACAAGAAAGAAAGTCTTCCAATTAACTAACTTCTTTTTTTTTTTTGGCTTTAAATGTGGTCATTGAACACTGCTGTATAAAGATGTAGGGAAAAAATGGCAGTTTTTCCCCTTCTGGAACAATTCCTCCTTCAGATGCACAGCCACAAAGGTTCAAAGGTCCCCACAGCCTTTGTTCTCAGTTCCAGAGCAGTTACAAACAAACTTTTGTTCCTGTTTCTTCAATGAAACAAGCTGCAGAAGTTACCAGTGACTGAACTCTACATCTGAAGCTGGCCTTGTGCATCATTGAACTGAAGGACTAGGAAACCTCACTTACACTTCCAAGAATAAAATATCAGAACTTTTTCTGACATAAAAATCAACTCCTGCTTGCTGAACCAACCTCCAGCAAACATCCTGTGCTCCTGCATACACACACAAGTGAGGAAGGATCGACACACTTTGGTTCACAGATTGTCCATATGGGAAGTGTTGATAAAATCTGTAAAGATTCTATCAGATTGTATCAGCTGCTGTGTAAATTCTTGGGAAAAATCAAGTGAAGTGCATCAGCAGGCAGGATAACAAGCTTTCTGAACCAATTCAATCTGATAGAATCTTTGCAGATTTTATCAGCTGCTATTTAAATTTTTGGGAAAAATCAAGTGAAGTGCATCATCAAGCAGGATAACAAGCTTTCTGAACCAATTCTTTTTTTTAATTACTCTTTTAAAAGATTGATTGTTTCTAGCAGATAGGAGCTGACTCTCTTTAGAGATGCTTCTTGTGGGACACACCACACAGGAGATGTCAGCACACAAGCTGGCTATGACAAAATCCAGTGAAGACATTCATGAAACACAGCAAGGAGTAAAAGGATGGATCCCAGAAAATACTCCTGCAGCAACTACAATTATGCTCTAACAGGGCTTGTCCAGCTACATTCTTTGTGATAACCATGCTCATACCCCTAGTGAAGTCAGTAAATACATGAACAAATCATAACATTTGGATCTGGAAACCTTTTGGCTTCTACACTGGCACCAGGAAACATCAACCTGCTTTCAAAACACCAAGCACTGTTTTCTTTCCCCCAGAGCACTCCCATGCTCCTTGAGCACTCTGGGTACAGAGACCAAAAAGTTCACCTTCCAAATGCCAGGAAACATTGCTACTGAAATTTAAAAACCAACACACAAACTTAATTTTAATATTTTAACAGACATTAGTTTTGTTATCTGAGATCTAGTTATCACAACACATGGAGGATTAAACATGATTTTCTTTAAGAACCAGGAATTTTCAAGCCTAACACCTTGCCAACAAAGTTATTTTTAGCAAAACTGATTCTCACAATCTGCCAGTAAGTGATGACAAAGCTTTTACAATGCCACCTTTCATCCTTGCATCTTCAAAGCAGCTCCCCAATAGCATAGTAATTAAATCACTGCCAGCCTTCTCTACAACTGGACTCTGGGGCTGTGGTTGCAGGACCACCACTACTATGACCATGAACTAGCCACCAACCCAAATTTCCAGACTCCAAATTGTTGTAGTCCTGGTGGAATGATTTAATGGCAGAAATGGGAGAAACTCCAGTTTCTCTGATTCTCAAACAGTTGTAACAGATACACTGATCAATGCTGTCTGCCCACAGACACTGAAGGCTGAGATGTGGGCAGGCAAAAGAACTGGGCACACCAGGAAGGGAATGGAGTGGCAGCAACTGCAGCTTCTTCATCACAAGAGCAATCAATATGACACAAGGGTGAATGATTCATTGATCAGCAGTTTGTGCTGAACTATTGCTTCAACTAGTGACTTCACATCAGCAGGACACGCTCAAAAATGTGACAACTTAGCTACAGGAACAAGACTAAAAGCAAATATAGGTTTCTTGTAACAGTGATTTTAAGAAGTGGAGATTTGGGGGTATTTTATTTTATAAATCATGGGTTAAAAGACCTGAGCTTCTGAGCCACATTCTCATCTGCTCTAAGATCCACACATGACACTGAACTCCAGAACTGCACGTGTGTAACTAAGCACAGAGCAAAAGAACCCCCAGTGAATAGCAACAGTCAGATGTCACAATCACCACTTGACAATATCACCACAACACAGTCCAAACATTAGTATGATGATAGGTAACACTGTGTTTAATGAAAAAGCAGTGCAATAACATAAGGAAACACATATATGGCACATTTAGCACACAGATTACAATAAACCTGCTAGCATTAGTTTATCATCTTAAACAATCAGCAGCCAATTAACTGTGCATTTAACAACTAGGTAATAAAGTTTCTTCTCAGGGAAAATCAGATTGGAAAAGTCAACATCAGCTTAAACACGATTAACTTCCTGTCCCACTGCTGGTAAAGCAAATCCAATTTACTAAATAGTTTAAAGGGCAGTTTTTAATTATTTCACATGCTTCCAAAGAATCTAATGCTACGTGCACACAAATATGGGCAGCTGAGCTACTTGGGTGTACACAGACTCCAGCAATACCATGTTCCACTTAAATAAAACACAGAACAGCTTCTTAACAGCAACCCCAGCCTGGGAGCTTGTGCTGCATCCATCCCCCATGGATCTTCCCAGGAGGGAAACCACATACAGCTGCAGAATGGATAAGACACAACAGCACACTGACATTTCTTCCAGACTCATCCACTAGCTTCATTACTTCCTCTGTTAAAAAAATCTCTAGGAAACACATACACAGCAAACAAAGTTGGATTCCCCTCTTTTACCTGGTTTCAACTGGTACACACACCCCTGGGATCTTAACATATGCAGATTATTCCACAAACTACATGTCTAACAGTGTTTTACACAGCAGAAATTGAGGCAACACAGGAAAACAGTGTGGGAGAAACACAGCAAGTCCCTGACAGAGGTAGAAGTAGGATTCCAATGAGCAGCTTGTAGCTGTGTCCATGCAGTGACAGCTTTGCTGCCTTCTGACACTTTTTACCCAACACAATAATTAATAATAGACAATTTAAGTTTTCCAGCTTTAATTGTTCAGCGCCAAAGATAATTTGTTTTCAGCTACAACGTGGATTTTAAACCAAAACCAAACAACCCAAATAAAAACCCTATAAAACGAATACTGGGAAGAGTGAGTTTCAGCCAAATAGGCTCAGGATTGCTACCCAGCTGCTGACCCCAGGCATTGTATCCTCAGGTTGTGAGATTCTCCAAACCCTGGTTGGCTGGAACACCTAATCTGCATAACAATCACTACCAAAAATGGCTTCTCTCTCCCTGTGTCCTCAGCCTGCTCATCCCTCCTCTCAGTGCACAGCCAGCCTGTCCAAAGGATTAGCATAAGAATAGAAATCACTGCTAAAATCCACATGCTCTGACCGACCAGACTTGTTGACCTGCTTCACCCCAGATGCCAAATTGACTTTTTTCCCAGGAAAATGATTGTGAACTTCCAAAGTTGATAAGGACTTCAATTTGTTTCTTCCATGTGATGGTATCAGACATCCCGAGGGCAGCTCCCAGTGAACCTGGACAGCTTGCAGTGTTGTAGGCACAGACATCACCTGTGCTCACCTTCAACTTCTTGCACTGGAGGAGAATGTTCTGCCAGTGCCCTTCTGAGCTCAGACCTACCATGTTCATGATAAAAAACCCTCCTCAGCAAGCTCATAGGTTCTGCTGATACAAGCTGCTGCTGCAGCCCACTAAAGGCTGAAACCAGATCAACTTCAAGAGCGTGGCTGGGAGAGGGAACCAGCCCCACACACACTACACCCAACCAAAGCCACCCATATTCACAGTCCCACAGGAGCAAACAGTCCAGGTTCTTGCAAGGAAAACCTACAAATTAACCAATTTGCCTCCATCTCTTTACATCTTCTTTCCTTTCTGCCCTTACCCTGGGATCAGTGAAAATGATATCACAACGACTGTGAGACAACAGCTCCTGCCACACTCACAGCCCCTGGAATCATGTAGGAACCACTACATGGGTAAGAATATTTTGAGAGGAAGCATGAATGAAAACAATCCCCCAGTTCACAAAGGGGCCAACGTCTCCCTTTTATTTCCAGAGAGAAGGATGCAGAGGCCAAGGGAACCCATTCCAATTTTTCTCTCCTATACAAACCCTTCTAGCCATAATAAAGCATGAAAAACATCATTTATTTTTGGCAATTGGTATATTGGGTTCCTGAAAAACTCCATTTTTGTATAAACACATTAAAGAGTTTGACGTGTTTGTTTTGAAATAGGGGAAGCTGACTGGAATCATCCCCATAATGTGGCCTGACACTTCATGCAAAACAATGCATTCAAACAGCAAAATGACATTTCCTTTTCAGAGGTTCACAAAAGAAACAGAAGCCCTGAGGAAAATGGCCAAAGTAGCACTAGTCCCCTTTTTGTTAGATTTCCTCGACTCCCTCTGAGATCAGCTCCCCCTAGGCAGGAAGTCACCCTTGCAATCCTTCCCCCTTAAATTCTGTGACATCATCATTTCCCTCACTTTACAGAAAAATTAAGACTGTTAAGAACTGGGATACTGATATTTCACAACCCATCAGCAAGTGGCTCAAAACCTCCAGCTACAAACCATACATAAAAGCTAAAAAGTAAAATGACTCCCTAATGACAGCTCTGCTGACCTGCCTCTGGCACTCTTTGTTTCTCAAAAAATTTGATGGATGTGCTTTAAACAAGCAAATCCCAGATTAAGACCACAGGAACAATAATTCCACTGGAAGATTGAACAATAATTTGCTTCTGGAAACAGACTAATATTTCTGTATATTATGCACGGTATTAATACCACATTAACTCTTTCATTTCTATTGCTTCCCCAAATAGTTTTCACAAAACACATATTACCAGACTCGTTCCATTTCCCCCTCTTATCACTTCAACCACTATATGCCCTCAAAGGAATAGAATTTTGATTCTTCCAGATGGGTCCAGCCTGTTCAAACAGTATAAAACCATCAGCTACACAAGGGCACACACCCTGGCACGGCACAAGCAACCTCCAGTAAGTTCCACAAGAATAAATCCACCCACGCACAGGAACTATCTCCTTGCTGTTTTACCATGAAGAATGTGCAATATTTTACTTACCAGTCAAAATAAATTGTTCTTTCAAGGCTAATCTGATTTTGCAAAACTGAAATGAAAATTACATCTGTGCAATGGGAAAGAAATCTCACGGTTCTAAATAACCATGTGCAGGACACTTGTCCCTGTTCTGCAGAAAAAAAGGCATCCAGCCCATGCCCAAAAATCAAACAGTTGGAACAGATGCTCTTCTGAGAGTCTTCACAACTTACTCTTCTGATCCATACCAAAGGAGAGTGTCTGGCCACTTCTGGATAATACACTTCAGGACTCTATATGATTTCATTTCAAGGAAGAGCTATTTTATGCTTCCACCTTCTTGCCTTTTCACTTATTCCTCTAAATTACATTCTCATCATTGCCAATATCAACCCACACACCAAACTGGACATGCATGCCAGTGGAGGCTGCTCAAGCCTCTGTCCAAAGTGCTGTTTTCTGCACTCTCTTGTGTGCAAAGTATAGAAGTGTACCAAAAAATGACCCATTTCCCATCCCCTTCTTACAACTCAACGGCCATCAGCCCAGTTGGGAGCAGTGATCTGCAATACAAGACAGGTTCCCAGGGGACAAAGAGATGGGGTGCACCAGCTGAGAAAGAAAAATGCTCATGCACGTGAGCACGCCAGTTCCAAAGGCTGATTTATGATTTACCTTTTTCTCCAGTTGAAGGCATTGCTCACTCAGAGCTGAAGCATGCCATGGATCTTCCCTTCCCAAACCCTGCACTGCTACCCTCTGCTCACCTCCCTGTTGCAATCTGGTGGGAACGCTCATCAAGGTCTTCCAGATAAAACCATCTCCACACACCCCAGAACTGCCTCTTGGGCACTCCTCCATTTCACACCATTTCCTAAGCACAGGGACGTCACTTGCAAGCCAGGCAGACCCGGGGACCTTCACCTGAAAAGATCTAAACGGCACTAAAGCAGCCCCGTGAAAACCACCACAATGGGCAGCCCGCACAATGGCGAGGAGGGCCAAGCACAAAGCCCAGCGGCTGCTCACTCCAGCCAGGGAGCACCTCACCGGCTTCCCCCGCGCCCGACCAGCGCGGGAATGGCACACGCAGGTTAAAATCCCAATTATCCCTCTTTTTCCCTAAGAAATTACATCTTGGCCCTTTAGGTGAATTTATCCACCTCGGAGAGGATGGCGACTGAACGCGTGCTATTAATCGCG
>NW_008609284.1:0-4790 GCF_000691845.1 Merops nubicus
TTCTATGATTCTATGATTCTAAGTCAATGAAAAGTATACCCACTTAGTCTGGCTCCTTTTGAAACTTGACTTTGTATGCACCTTATAAAGCAAGATCTCATCTTTTTGCGTGAAACTCAGCATAGCTACCTGTTCACCACAAATCATGGAAGTAAAGGTTCAAGAAAACCTAGGTGGTCTGGGTATGAAATAGCCCACAAATTTTGCGCATACTGATTTGCAGGCTGTACTCTGATTTCCAAAGTCCTGCCCATGCACGAGCACCAAGGAAGCAAGGCAACCCAAGAAAGTGCTGTTGAAGCAGCACGCTAGCCTCAGTGAAGCCAGCAGGGCCAGGCTTTGGCAGCTGGGCCTCATTCGTGTCTCACATTCTGCAGAGCTTGCAGGTGAGATGAAGACATGACTTAATGAGACTGCAGGGAGCTGAATCTAAAGTGGTAACAGTTAACACAAGTGATCCCAGACAGACTGTTTTCCTTCTAGGGAAGAAAAAATACTCTTTATGAGGAAAGGATCTTAAATACCCTATTGTGTTTTGAGGACTCCCTGAAAGATGTAGATCTAAGGTGGTTATTAAGTGCAAAAGGGATAGCAGCCAGCTGGTAACAAAATGTGGCTTGTCCATGAATGCATCCCAGCAGTACTACAAATCAAGAAGAACAGGCTGTGTTCATCCAGGAAGTTCATCCTTAGAAAAAGTTTTTGTTCTTTTCATGTAATGAAAAATATAAGAAAATACTTGCACAAGACTGCATTATGAATAATAAAGGAAGCTTGAAATTTAACCATTTTTTATGACATACAATTTGCAGATATTCCACTGTGTCTTACTGGACATCAGAAAGCAGAAATCAGCATGAAATTCCAGGTTTGAAACATGTTGGCTGAGATACATAGTATATCAAATAAGATTCAAATGTTAATTTCTAATTTTAGGAAGGAGTAAATATGAAATGACACTGCTCTGCAGTACCACATAATGTCCAATGTCCACATACACTGGAAGAGAAAGGAAAAATCTTTCAGTCTTGGAAGACAGAGGTATAGTTTTCATAGGAAAAGTGCTACGGTTGTTCTTTTTACCAACATAAGCAGGAAAGCTGAAGCTCTAAAAACACTCTAGGCTGGCTAGCACTGAAGAAAGTTGTGGAGCTCAGTTACCCTGCTCACAAACTGAGACACCTGAGCACCAGATGGATATCACTTCAGCAAAATATAATGACAGGTTTCAGTGTTCTACCTTTTGTAAAATTTTATCTTTGGGTAAGCAGATTCTTTGATCTTTAATTCTTCAGTATCAATGCAGCTGACATATGTCTAATACCAGATCATGCCTTTCTGTTGGGGTGGAAAATCTGAAAACCTGTGTACTTGACTCTTTCACAATAACCACCACTCCTGCATCTATTTTCCTGGATATTCAGAGGACCTGGGAGCTGTGTCTAAATTGCTGTACAGACTAATTTGAGAGTTGTTAACTCAGCAGCTAAGGAGAGAAAGCAACACCTTTTGGCAGAAGGGGGAGCACGTGGGAGTTGGATCAGGTACAGATGAGGAGGGAGGAATACAGAGAGGTACTGTCTAAACATGCAAAGACCTGGTCAGGAAAGCCAAAGCCCAGCAAGAATTTAATCTGGTGAGACATGTCAAAGACCAGGAAAAAAAAGCTTCTTTAAGTACATAAGTGGTAAAAGGAAGTAGAGGAGAAACGTGGGCCCATTACTGAATGAGACAGGGGCTCTGTTGACAAAGGACATGGGAAAGATTGACATACTAAATGCCTTCTTCATCTCAGTTGTTGCTATTAAGAACAACCTTTGGATATCTACAGAGCCAGAGACCAGGGAGAAAGTCTGGAGCAAGGAAGATGTACCCTTGGTAGTAGAGGCTAAGGTCAGGGAATACTTAACCAAACTGGACAAGTTAAGTCCATGGGACCTGGTGTGGTGCACCCATGATTGTTGATGGAGCTGGTTGATGCCATCACAAAGCCACTCTTGATAATCTTTGATTGATCGTTGTGACTGGGGGAAGTGCCTAAAAACTGAAGGAAAGTAAAGCACAATCTTATCCTCAAGAAGGACAAGAAGAAGGGCTCAGAGAACTATAGGACCACCTCACCCTAATCCTTGAGAAGGTGATGGAGCAGGTAATCTTGGAAATAATTTCCAGGCACATTAAGGAGAAAAAAAATATCATCAGGATTAGTCATTGTGGATTCACCACAGGGAATTCATGCTTGACCAACTTGATCAACTTCTATGATGACATGTCTGGCCTGGTAGATGAGGAGAAAACAGTGGATATTGTCCCCATCAGTGGGACCTCAACAGACTGGAGAAATAGGATGACAGGAACCTCATGACGTTCAACAACTGGAAGTCCAAAGTGCTGCACCTGCGGACCAGAACATGCTAGGGCCTGACTGGCTGGGAAGTAGCCTGGCAGAAAAGGACGCAAGGGTCCTAGTGGATGACAAGTTGAACATGAACCATCAGTGTGCCCTTGAGGCAAAGAAGGCAGATGATATCCTGGGCTGCATTAGTAAGACTTGCCAGCAGGTCGAGAGAGGTGATCCTTCCCCTCTACACAGCACATCTGAGGCCATACCTGGAGTGATGGATTCAGTTCTGGAATCCCCAGTACAAGAGAGACATGGACATACTGGAGCCAGTCCAGTGAAAGGCCACAAAGATGATTAAGGGACTGAAGCAACCTTTCTTCAAGGAAAGGCTAAGAGAGCTGGGACTGGTCAGCCTGAAGAAGAGTGGTCTTAGAGGAATATTAGCAATGTGTAGAAGTACCTGAGGGGAGCATGCAAAGAGAATGGAGCCAGGCTCTTTTCAGTGGTGCCCAGTGACAGGACAAGAGGCATAAACTGAAACGCAGGAGACTTCATCTGAGTATCAGGAAACACTTTTTACTGTGAGGGTGACCGAGCACCAGCACAGGTTACCCAGAGAAGCTGTGTAATCTCCATCTCTAGAAATTTCAAAATTTGGCTGGACATAGCCTTGGAGAACCAGCTCTAGGTGATCCTGCTTGAGCAGGTGGTTGGACCAAATAACCGTCAGAAGTTCCTTCCAATCTTAGCCTTTCCATGATTCTGTAGCTCATGTTAGGTAGAACCAATCTCTGCTGTGATAATGTAGTGGGGACCACACCTGAACCCTGAAGACTTGAAAAAAAAGAAAAAAAAAGATTCTACTCCTGCTCTCTGCCTAAGACTTTATGAATGTTTTTGAGGTTCTTCTTACAGACCAAAAGCCTTTTGTATTACACAGGGGTGTGACAGAGTGGTAACTTGTGTAATTTCTCACTATTATGCCTTTTATAAAGTACTTTCTCATAAAAATGAGGTAACTTATTGAATTATGTATTTCAAAATGAGATTGTGTACAGCTGAAGTTGGTAGTACAGGTATGCAGGAACCTGACCTTAATCTGCTTTCTAATGCAGTGAATGTAGCATATTGCAGATCTACCTTTGATTATTCATGAACCACATTATTATAGGTGAGCTGGTTGTTATTATTAAATGTAGAATACTTGCTTTAAGTATTGATTTTTTCTTATGTTTGCATGGAGTGCAAAATTCAAGCTGTCTCTTAAGAACAAAAGTCGTCAAGAAGTTGAAAGATTTACTGCTTTAAATTTCCACTGGCAGCAGTGAAAGTCTCTTGTACCTTCCAGAGCATGGCCATTAAGGAGATGTTCGTTTTCCTCTCTGCTAATCCCTCTAACAAAGATGTCGAATCCTAACACATGGCCACAAAAATCCACAGCAGAACAGGTTTTGAACACCAACTCTTTCACTCAAACAGTTAACAGAGATGAGTGATTGAATAACAATTTTCAACCAGCAGCCAAAGTTATCAGAGGTGCAACTGAACTTGTGACATCTGAACAAGTCTCCATAGTTATCACCAAACAGTAATCATAGTACTCATAGTAATCACCAAACGATTAGCCAAACATTTCCCCTTTCCTTCCATAACAGGAGCATTAGCTTCTGATGGGATAATGTTCGTAACTGTGGCAGCAGCTGTGACAGTTACAGAAATTTGAGACCACATTGCATCATTGCTAATGCCACTGCAGCACCTGTCTCCAAAACTGAAGGTTTCCCTTCATTTTGGAAGCTGAGCATCACCCAATGGCTAATGAATCATTACGGCCTTACTACTGTCCCCTACACGGTGAAGTTATTTCAGCTGAAATCCTCATGACAATGATTTCATTTGAGGTTCGTGACCTAATGTCATCTGAAAGGGCTAGGCAAAAATTTGGGTTACTAAAGGTAGCATTTGGATGAAGCAATATTTCATTGTGCATATAAAGATGTTAATTCAGATTGTCAGCTAACTATGTTTTTAATAATGTCTTCAAGTTGCTTTTTGAAAACTCCCTTTGCCATTCTACCAAATCAATTTTATATCTTGGAAATGAATCATATTTCTGCTTATCTGGAAATAATGTGGTAGTGGCCAACATACTTGAAATAATGTAGGAGATTTCCAATTATTGACTTTGACCCCTGGGGCCCTTTTGAGTTTCTTTTGATGCACCTGCCCAATCAGATTATTTTCAGTCACTGGTGTTTTGTCCAAATATCAGCTTGGCTGGATCTGGGCTGCCCCTGCAGGTGTCAGCATGGGCTTTTCCATAGGAAGGCTAAGGCTGCTTGTTTTTTCACAGCAGCACAGGTTAATGCAGAACACATACATCTGGTTCATACAGTCTGTTGTAAGAGCTTTTCAACCACACTCTTTTGTCTCTGAGATTCCTGCT